>NC_053392.1:48256166-48383666 GCF_905171765.1 Bufo bufo
AAGTGAAATAAAAGTTGGGCTACAGTAAAATTGTTATTCAGTGACCACATAATGCACCTCCAGCCACATAATCACAATTTCTTTTATGTCAGGTGAATGCATAATTTTTAAGGCCCGTACTCCTGTGGCCTAAAATAAAAAATTTCTAGGCTCCAATAGGGCACGTTTCAGAGAATTTCCCTTTAAGACGCATAAAAATGGCCCCTAATTAAAATTTCTGGCATTGATCCCCCTCTAGTATGTCACTGTCCATGTTGTGGGACTATTTGTACACTTCTACTAAGAATTTGGCAGCTGCAAATATGAGCTGAAGGTTTTTCAGGTTCGCCTGCCATTAAAATAAATGGGGCCCGCCGCGAACTTGCGGTTCGCGAACATTTGATCGCGTTCGCGAACCGTCCTGGCCGATGTTCGTCCATCACTAGCCGGTTCTTCTGTTCAAGCAAGCACATTGTGTGCACAAGAAAGCACATTATGTGAGGTCATTCCTCACAATCACAAAAATCTCCAACACTGTTGTTTTTTTGTTTAAATCGCAAATTATATTGGTTTCCCTCCTCACGACTCCTACAATGGTGAGTTGTGAGCACATTTGTGCCTCATTTCATGCATTATGTCGCTGTGGAGCCCCAGCCTTACAGTTAGGTGTTTACATTGGATCTGATAGCAACTGAGCTGTAGGGAAGTAATATGGACTTAATGGCTATGATGCAGTGGTGAAGTGTAGGGGCTTAGGCATGGGGCGGATTTAATGATTATGGTCGTTTATAGAGCAGTGGGGGAGAGCTCCTGCTGCATTCAGCTGCCTTACAGCCAAAGATGAGGTTTTTTCAGCTTTGTGATAATATTGAGGGGAAAAAGCTCGATCCAGAAACATGATGGTCGTGAATTTTGGAGTATTAAAGAGGTTTTATGGGAGTTCAGTATTGATCATGTTCTATCCTCAGGACAGGTCAACAATTTCTGATCTGTGGGGGTCAAACCCACCGGAGCCCCCGCCAATCATCTGTTCGAAAAGATCAGGCAGTCAGAACTACGACCTCTTCCTATGCCAGTGACACCATATTCGTAGAACCTCTAGAAATCTCATTTTAATTGACAGCTATTGAATGGCTATCCATGCAGTATGTAGTCAGCTTGGGTCCACCAGTTTTGCCTCATCGAGGACTATCCTGTGCAGGGATCCCCCAATTTGACATAAATATGCCTTAAAACATATATAGACAGAGGTTTGTCTTCAAGAAACAACCCATTCAATAAAGTCCCACTCTCAGTGTCCTCATTTATGGGTTGGAATGAAGAGCAACTCTGGAGGACCCGGCATGTCCATTCATTACATGGTCAGCCCACTGATTTCAATAAGGGCTATGTAATTCTTCATTTCCACTGTGGGGGTGCTGTAGGGGAATTAAACAGTTGCTTCCAGTTTGCCTTGCACATTAAAGCCATAGCTGTGGATCCCAGCGGCAGGACACTCGGTGATTAGCTTATGATTGTGGGGATTGTCTGAAGTGGAGAACCCCTATCATTCCTTGTTTATTACACAGATTGATGACATGCGGTCCTCCACGTTCATATGGTTCATATCTCAGAAACCTAGGCTGAGCTTACAGTTACTCAACCTAGCTTTTATTCTTAGTAAAACCAAACTCTGACCCCATTCTGCAGTACACAATACAGTCTGACAGTTATAGCCACATCTACAGCCTGAAGTCAAGCAAAACTTTACAGGTGGGAAGCCAGCAGCTCCGCTATACAAAAATGTAACCCTATCCCAACATCTGACTGCAGTCCCCTTTATGCTACAGGGAGTTCAACATCAATCTTTCAAGATATTACAAGAGGCTAGTAAATATATTTTTGCCACCTGCTTTACCATACAGTAGAAATTGAAATAGGCTTAGGATAGAATATCAATGTTTTATCAGTGATGGAACCTCCACTAGAACCTCTGATGATGAACGCCATGCTGCAGAAATAGCATCGGCACTTGGTGGTAGACATGTGTTCTGTCTTTATACACGTTCACACAGTGTGCAGTCTGACATTCAGCATAAACCATCCCTGTCTTCCAAATAAGAGGACTGTTATTTGTAGTCTAACTTGTTTATTGGTCAACAGGTCGTACATATGTGATTGATTGATTATATACGATTGATTGATTGATTGGTAAAACAGGATTGTTTGGTAAAACTACAAGAATACAAATAACATATATAAGTATTAAGCATGGAGAGCATTTACTATAACATTTGCATTGACAGTGAAAGCACATGGTAAAATGGCTGCCTATACATAGGATTACATGTCTAGCTAACAGTAGTAACAACTCCCTGAGTAACAATTACAACTAACTGAACATCTGTGCATAACATGATGTCCCTGAAACAAAGGTAGATCTCTCACCAGATATGATTTTACAAGGATGGTGGAGTTTGAGAAGGAGACATGCATAGGACAGCTCTGTACTGTGTCCTGCAGACTGGAGACTTCTCTTTCCCAGAATGCTTTGCACTCCCATAATACAGTGCACCACCCACAATGCAGTAGTATTCGTAACAGGAAAAACAAGGTGTAATACAACTTAACACCACTGCTATACCACACTAAACACTTTAGAAATACCAAGACTGAGGCAGACCTGATCTGTAATGATTCTCTAACCCAGCTGGGCAGCTGGGCATTATCTTTCGGCAAATTTCCTCACAATGCAAATTAAGGACGTTATCACAAAATACAATCAACAGGAAAAGTTCTGGGTGATCTCCTATAGACACATACAGCATAACCATCTCCCGACAAAGTATTTTCAAATCGTGTTTTTTATTGAAGGCTGGTCATCTTTCACCATACCTCTTGGGACATGTGAAGCCAAGAAGGAAGGTATGGTGCTTGTCACAGGGCGCTGGGTTCTCGCTCCTTCCCTTCGGGGACGCCGACACTCTGCGATAACTTCGGAGCGAGGATGTTCGCTACGTCATCCTCTAAAAGGCAATGAGGGGCGGGGAGGACCACGCTGGCCACGTCACATGACTCCTTTGCTCCCCTATTTAACAGGCAGCCTGCTGGCCTTAGGTTGCCTGTAATTAAGGTCCTATTCCTTGTGAATATTCGGTTGGCGTCTGACTTGGTATTTGTATTTCGACTTTACCTGACTACACCTCTTGCTAGATCCTTTTGTACTTTTGCTTCTCCTGGTATTTGACTTCTGCTTGACCTTTTGACTTGTCCTTGCCTGCTTTCTGGTACCGCCTTGATCTCCTGGTTTTGACCTTGCTAGTTCAACCTCTCTTTGCTTGTCTGTTTGTTTGTCACTCCGCACTTATGCAGGTTAGGGATTGCCGCCCAGTTGCGCTCCTTTGCCTAGGACGGGTAAGTGCAAGTAGGCAGCGACAGAGGAGTGGGTGGAGTCAGTTTTCACCTTCCCATCCCCTTCTCGTGACAGAATCACAGGCCATAAACCTGGCTCAGATTGTCCAGGAATTAGGGGAGAGGTTTCAAGCTCAGGAAACTGTCCGAAACCTTTCTGTTTCTTCGTCATCCGCATTACAGGCAGAACCTCATATTAAGATTCATAATGGCTTCTCGAGGGATCGCTATTGTTTTTTGGCTTTTAGCGAGAGCTGCAAACTGTATTTCCGTTTGCGCCCTCACTCTTCTGGTTCTGCTCAACAAAGAGTGGGAATTATAATGTCCTTATTACAAGGCGACCCCCAGGACTGGGCATTTTCGTTACCCCCTGACTCTCAGTGTCTCAGATGTGTCAACGCGTTTTTTCAAGCCCTCCTAGGTTTTGTATGATGAACCTGACAGAGCATCTGTAGTGGAAAGTTAGTTAAAATCTCTTGAGCAGGGTGACCGACCGGTAGAAGACTACTGTACTCAATTTCGTAAATGGTGCGTTCCCTCTGGGTGGAATATACCTGCTCTTAAAAGGCAGTTTAGGTCTGGCCTATCTGAGACTCTCAAAGACATGCTTGTATGTTATCCCTCTCCTGAGACCTTGGAGACAACCATGACTCTTGCTGTGAGACTGGACAGACGCATTAGGGAGAGACAATGGGAGCATTTGCTTTTTCCACAGGTTATGTCTAAACCAGAGACCAGTACTATGGGGATCAAGTCCGAGCCTTGTACAGACGAACCTATGCAGCTCGGTTTGACCAGAAGAGATCAACATTGTCGCCGTGGTACATGTTTTTAGTGTGGCGACTCTGATCATTGGATCCGGCAATGTCCCAAGGTCCCTCCTTCCGGAATATCACCCAAACCTGAGGGATATAAAGATAAGGTACTCCCAGAGGTGATAAAGCAAAAGTTATTGGTACCTTTTACTATTTAATTTGGTTTGAACAAGGGGTCAGGTAGTTCCTTTGTTGATTCTGGGTCGGCCTCTAACTTTATTGATCTTAAGTTTACTCTTCAGGTGGGGATACCTATGTTAGCCCTTCCCAATCATATTTACATTGTAGCCATTGACTCTACCCCCTTGCTGGGGGCCACTGTTAAGTATTGTACACCTGAAATAACCCTGACTGTAGGGGTCACCCACACTGAGAATTGCTCCTTGTTAATCTCAGAAAATGTGCCCGCTGAAATGGTTTTAGGTATGCCTTGGCTCCAATTACACAAACCTGTCATTAATTGGACCAGAGGGTAGGTGGAAAAATGGGTTCCCAAATGTAATTATTGCTTACCTATTATACAGGCGGGTATCTCTGCTGAATCAAAAACGTTACCTTCATATATTAAGGAATTTTCAGATGTGTTCTCCTCATCTGACCCGGGGAATCTGCTCCCCCCATAGATCTTATGACTGTGCTATTGATTTAGTGACGGGTTCCAAGTTCCCTAAGGGTTGGATATATAATTTATTTGGGCCAGAGCGCAATTCTATGAGGGAGTATATTAAGGAGAGTCTAAGTAAAGGACACATCAGACCCTCTGTGTCTCCTATGGGGGCAGGGTTCTTTTTTGTAAAAGAAAAAAAGAATGGAGACCTCAGACCATGTATTGATTATCGTGAATTGAACAAAATCACCATTAAAAATCAATACTCTCTCCCATTGATCCCCAATCTGTTCAATCAGGTTCTGGGGGCATCATGGTTCTCCAAACTTGATTTGAAAGGGGCATATACTGTAACTTGATTCGTTTTAAAGAAGGGGACAAATGGAAGAGGGGCACTTTGAATACATGCCTTTAATGCTCCTGCAGTTTTTCAAAATGTTATGAATGACATATTCAGAGAATTTATCGGTAAATTTGTGATTGTATATCTTGATGATATTTGGATTTTTTCCCCGACTTGGCATTCTCATGTTATTCATATCAAACAAGTGCTTGAAATTCTAAGAAAAAATCTATTATCTGTAAAATTAGAAAAATGTGTTTTTGGGGTACAAGAAATCTTATATCTAGGTTATATCCCTGCTCCACACTCGTTTAAGATGGATCCTGGTAAGGTACAGGCTATTCAAGACTGGGTGAGGCCTTCTTTCCTTAAAGCATTACAGCGCTTCCTTGGGTACTCTAATTATTATCGTAAATTTATTTTTAAAAAATCAGTAATTTCCAGACCCTTAACCGACTTAACCAAGAAGGAGGCGGATCTTGTTAACTGGCCTGTAGAGGCCATAGTAGCCTTCAAAACTCTTTTGGGAACGCCCCAGTATTGATTCAGCCGGATCAAGAGAAACCTTTTGTGGTGGAGGTCGAGGGACCCTCTAACCTCACTAATCTAAGACCTTATGCTTTTTTTTTCACGAAAATTCTCTCCTACCGAGAGGAATTATGATATTGGCAATCGTGAATTGTTAGCCATTAAATGGGCATTTGAGGAGTGGAGACATTTTTTGGAGGGGGACAAACATTGCATCACTGTTCTTACTGATCATAAAAATGTATTATTTTTTGAATCCGCGAAACGCCTGAATCCTCGTCAGGCCAGATGGGCATTGCTCTTCAAGCGTTTTAACTTCTCAATTACTTTCAGGTCAGGAAGTAAGAATGTGAAAGCTGATGCTTTGTCTCGAAGCTTTTGTGCGTTTCAACCTCCTGACACTCCTCCTGAACCTATCTTGCCGGCTAACATCATTGTGGCATCTTTATCCGCGGATCTTGCTTCTGACATTGAGGCAGCACAACACCTAGCTCCAGAGCAGACACCCACAGATAAGTTGTTTGTTCCTGGTCATTTCCGTCTCCGGCTGCTGGGTGAGTGCCATGATTCTGTTTTATTCTGTTTTATGTGGTCATCTTGGTATTAAGGCCACCAGGGAACTGGTGTCCAGGTCTTATTGGTGGCCTACGTTAATTAGGGATGTCAGTTCTTTTGTCTCCGCTTGCGAGGTATGTGCCAGATCCAAGACTCCTTGAACTGCTGGTGAATTACGACCATTACCCATTCCTAGTAAACCCTGGTCACATATTTCATTACTGACTTGCCACCCTCTGAGGGGAAATCTGTGGTTTGGGTAGTGGTCGATAGGTTTAATAAGATGGTACATTTTGTTCCTCTGGCCAAGCTCCCAAATGCCAAGACTCTGGCTTCGGTTTTTGTTGAGTAAGTGGTACGATTGCATGGAGTTCCGGAGAACATTGTATCTGACAGGGGTGTTCAGTTTGTTTCCAAGTTTTGGAGAGCCTTTTGTCAGAGGTGTGAGATATCGTTGCCCTTTTTATCAGCTTTTCATCCCGAGACTAATGGACAGACTGAACGATTGAATCAGGCTGTGGAACAAATTTTAAGATCTTACATCTCTGATAATCAGCATTTATGGGTGAAATATCTTCCTTTGGCAGAGTTCGCCATCGATAACCGTGTGAACTCTTCCACTGGAGTCTCGCAGTTCTTTTGTAATTTTGGTTTCCATCCTCGATTTCATTCTTGTTCTTCTATTTCCTCACCTAACCCTGAAGCTGATAGTGTAACTTCAGAACTGTGCACAGTTTGGGCTCAGGTTTAATCGAACCTGTAAAAAGCTCAGGAGGTTCAGAAAATTAAAGCTAATAGCCCTAGAGGATCATATAAGCTGTTTATGGTGGACAGGACTCCTCTGCGTGTGAAGGGCTTTTCTTCCTTGCTGATTTGGAAGGTGAATATGTCTGCCTTTAAATCCCAGAGCAAATAGAGGCTCCCCTGCATGGGAAGGGAGTCAGTGCTAAGATCCAAGCTCTTTAGATCATTTGAATGGTCTTGGGGTGAGAAGGCCTCCATTAACTCACGGCTGTTGGAGGCGATTTTGTGCAACCTCAAAGTAGACAAAGCAAGCATCTCTTGAGCCCTTTTCAGGACACTGATTGCTGTCTCGTTCGTAGGTGTGTATTTCAAGCAGTCGTCTACGTAGAAATCTTTTTCCACAAAGGATCTGACACCTGATCCATACTTTGCTTCACCCTCTCGGGCTGAATGTCTGAGACCATAGATAGCGACTGCAGGGGAAAGACTGTTTCCAAAGATGTGCACTCTCATTCGGTACTCTACAATGTCTTCATTGGGGTCGTTGTTGCGCTACTAGAAGAACCTCAAGTAGTTTCTATGTTTTTCCTTGAGGAGGAAGCAGTGGATCATCTGTTGTATGTTGGCCATAAATGCTACGGAATCTCTGCGGAAGCGAAGAAGTACCTCTAGAAGTCTGTTGTTGAGGTTTGGACCAGACAGTAAGACATCGTTTAGCGAGACGCCTTCGCACCTGGTGCTCCAGTCGAATACTACTCATATCTGCCCTGGTTTTTTAGGATGATACACGCTGAATATGGGTAGGTACCAACACTCCTCGGAGTCTTGGAGCGCGGGAGGCATTTCTGCATGGTTATTCTGGAATATTTTTTCCATGAAGGTAAAGAAATGTTCTTTCATCTCCGGTGTCCTCTGAAGTTTGTGCTTGATGGAGATGAATCGACTGTAGACAAGTTCTTTGTTGTTAGGTAAGCGTTGTCTCTAGGGTTCAAACAGTAAAGGTGCGGCCCAGCTTTTTGGCTTGTCTTTTACTATTCCTTGATCCATGATATCCAAGAACAGCCTGTCTTCTATGGACATTGCGACCCTGTTGCCTTCTCTTGTCCTGTGGAAGACTGTGCACCCTAAGTGATCTTGCTCACCATCGCAGGCTTGGTCTTCACAGGAAGGACTTCCATTTTCAAGTGTGTTGGTGAGCATACTGTTGACTGAGGTTGGCTTGTGTGCTCCTCCTAGACAGTCGTCTCCTATGATGACCCATCCTAGGTCAAGTCTCTGAGCGTATGGAGCGTTTTGGGGACCATTAATCTGTCCTCTAGCCTTATGAACTCGTATTATGTCTCTTCCAAGCAGTAGGACTATCGGGGCTTCTAGGTCCAGTTCTGGTATCAGGTGAGCTATACGCCTCAGGTGTGGGTGGTATGCATATACCTTAAGTGCCTTATCACGGTGGCCCACCGGATAAACTCTGACAAGGCAGATTTTTGAGCAGGACTTCCCTCCTGAGAGTCCTTTACAGATCTCTGTACACTAAAAAGTGACTACTTGGGTATCTATGTCGGTGTCTATCTGCTTTCTGTCATGCTCCTCTGCTTGGGATGATACCCGAGAGGGTGGTCCAGGGTGTAAAGCCATGTTGTGTTCTGTGTTACCACATTCTGTGCATGTCACACTGACCTTACAGTTCCTGGTGAAGTGCGATGTTGTAGTGCAGCACCTGAAGCAGATGTTGTTTTCTTTGAGGAATTCTTTGCTGTCCTCTAAAGACTTCTCCCTGAAGGCTCTGTATTTTAGTAGAGGATGTGGTTTCTTGTGCAGGGGGCATTGTTTGGTAAGATCTTTGGGTATGTTCTCTTCTTGAGAAGACTTAAACGGCCTATAATTAGAACCTGTGGAGGCAACATTAATTTTGTGGACTGCCATTGGTGTTTTATGAGGTTTGACACCAGGGGTAGTGTGACATGACAATGTAAAGTCAAAACTGGGATTATTTCTAATCCTCACCTGTTGAGTAACAAAGTCTACAAACACCACGAAGGGGGGGAATGGTACATTATGAATCTGTTTATAATGGGAACCATGCGTGATTCACTTCTCCTGTAGATTATAAGAGAGTTTTGGGACAATCGAATTGACACCTCTGGCGGTGTCCAGGAATGCTAGTCCCGGCAGATCTCCTTATGCCTGAGCAACCTGTACCTCTATCAACAAGTCACTGAGTTCTCTGAGCTTCCGGTAACCCCTACCCACTATTCTGGGAAAATTATCAATTCTCTTATATAAAGCATTTTCTATAGCTTCTATTGACCCATAAAAATCATCAAGTCTTTCCCACACCATCTTTAGTCCTTTGCCCGGATAGCTTATGTTAATGTCTCTGATTCTTTTGGCGTGTTCAGAAGACTTGCTTCCAAACCACTTTACCAACTCCTCACTAAAAGAAAGATCTAAGTCCCTTATGGCGTTCTGGAAGGAGGCTCCCCATGCCCTGTAGTTCTTGGGGTGATCGGTGAACTTTATAAGTCCTTTGGTAACCAGCTCCCATTTAGCAAAGAACTTTGTGAAGTCTATGGCAGCCTGGTTAGCGCCAATACTACTCGGTGTGCTGTTGTTATGTATCACTCTACCTTTTAGGGGTTTCTGGCTTAAGGAAGTCTGTATAATATCGTTCTGATGCGAAGGTTGTCCCTTAAAGTCAAAGCGAAGGTTGTAGCTTTCATTCTGTAGGGCGGTAGGTGTGGTCAGCATCATTTTGTCACATACCATTCTGCTCGAGGTTCTGCGATTCAAGGTAGGATCTTTGGCACTCTGTATAAGCTGACTGATATACTGAATTATAGTTGTCATCTGTCTTGGAATGCTGATGGACGTATTCTGAGACATGCTGTGTTGGATCTTGTTCATCTAGGTCTGGCCTAAGTACTTGGCTGTGTTTCTCGGATTCGGGGAAATTCAAGACTTCTAGGAACTCTGCTTTGGCTACTGCAGCTGCCGCTTCTTTCTCTGCGGCGAGTTTTTCCAGTGACACTGGTAGGCGTACTCTCTCCTTTTCCATTGACGCTTGGCAGCGTACTCTATTTTCTTCCAGTGACGCTTGCAGGCATACTCTCTCCTTTTCCATTGACGCTTGCAGGCAGGCTTGTGTGGCGAAGGAAGACCTTACTTTTGCTGCCTCGGCTTCTGCACGGATGAGAGCAGCAGTTTTTTTTTTATTGAGGATTTGCTAGAGCAGCTGGCTCGTGACCTGGTCCTAAATGATGATGCCTGGCTAGTGGACATTGTGTGCCTGTTTACTGGCTGCTTAATGTTTCTGTGTAGAGTCTATGTAGAAACGTACTTCAGCGCGGTCTGGATCGTGCTGCACATGCTGGGAGCTGCACTCTCACTTCTTGTGACTGTATGGCAGCCGCTACAACCTTTTACGCAGGACCGCGTCTGTGATGGCGGCTCCGTATAGTCAGATTCACTACCTCTGTTGACTAGCATCTGTTTTACTGTTCTGTCTTCATACACGTTCACACAGTGTGCAGTCTGAAATTCAGCATAAACCATTCCTGTCTTCTAAATAAGAGGACTGTTCTTTGTAGTCTAACTTGTTTATTGGTCAACAGGTCGTACATATGTGATTGATTGATTATATATGATTGATTGGTAAAACAGGATTGTTTGGTAAAACTACAAGAATACAAATAACATGTATAAGTAATAAGCATGTATAGGATGTACTATAACATTTTCATTGACAGTGAAAGCACATGGTAAAATGGCTGCCTATACATAGGATTGCATGTCTAGCTAATAGTAGTAACAACTCCCTGAGTAACAATTACAACTAAATTAACAGCTCTGCATAACATGATGTCCCTGAAACAAAGGTAGATCTCTCACCAGATATGATTTTACAAGTATGGTGGAGTTTGAGAAGGAGACATGCATAGGACAGCTCTGTACTGTGTCCTGGAAACTGGAGACTTCTCTTTCCCAGAATGCTTTGCACTCCCACGATGCAGTGCACCACCCACAATGCAGTAGTCTTCGTAACAACAGTAAAAAACAAAGTGTAAAACAACTTTACAGCGCTAGATGGTGCTATAACCACACTAAACACTTCAGAAATACCAAGACTGAGGCAGACGTGCTCTGTAATGATTCTCTAACCCAGCTGGGCAGAACAATCTTATCTTTCGGCAAATTTCCTCACAATGCAAGATAAGGACAATATCACAAAATACAATCCACAGGAGAAGTTCTGGGTGATCTCCTATAGACACATACAGGATAAGCATCTCCCGACAAAGTATTTTCAAAAAGGGTTTTTTATTGAAGGATGGTCATCTCCCACCATACCTCTTGGGACATGTGAAGTCAAGAAAGAAGGTAACGAGAGGGACGTTTGTATGTACATGTCGCTATGTATATGTGTATGTAACTACTGTATATGTGTGCATTATTATATATGCATCCGCAATGACCTGCTGTACACAATTTTCACATAATTTGTAACTTATGGTGAATGCTTTTAAAAAACAAAAGCCAGAATTGCTGTTTTGTTGCTTATCAGACACTAAAAACGGAATAAAAAGAGATCAAAAAGCGTTATTTTCCCAATATTGATTCCAATGAAAACTAGTAGTTGTCCTGCAAAAACCAAGTCCTCACACAGCTCTGTAGAAAGAAAATGAAAAAGGTTATGGGAGGTGGTGATGCAAAAACAATTTTTTTTTTATTGTGCAAAAGTGGTAAAATCTAAAAAAAAATTATGTATTTGGTATTGCGGTAATTGTAGTGAACCAGAGAATAAAGTTATCATGTTATTTAATATTCCATACAATGTACTGAATTGAAGCGGGAAAAAATAATCATTGGGGTGGAATTGGAAAAAATACAACTCTGCTTTTGTTCTATGGGTTTAGCATTTACGACATTCACTGACAGCAAAAATGAACATTACCTTTAGGGCTCATGCACACGACCGTTGCCTGTTTTGCAGTCTGCAAATTGCAGATCCAGAAAACATGGATACTGGCCGTGTGCTTTGCGCATTTTCCGTCTAGCCCATAATAGAACATTCCTATCCTTGTTCATAATGTGGCCAACAATAGGACTTGTCATATATATATTTGCGGATCCACAGAACAGACATATGGTTGTATACACCATACAGTGTGCTTTGTGCATCTTTTGCGGCCCTGTTGATGTGAATGGCTCCGCATCCAACCTGCAAAAAATACAGACAAAAAATATGTTTGTGTGCATGAGCCCTTATTCAGTGGGTCAGTGTAATTACAGCAACCTGCCTCCCAATCTCTCCTTCCCGGCAGGTCTGGCCACCAGGCTCACTCTGTTTATCCTTGCAGCTTGCAACCTACTTGCTATCTTGGCCTCTCTTCCTGTGGCCTTAGGGTGCGCACGCTAATCTACACCCTAATCTACAACTGTGGGTAGGTGCCTGAGCAAAAGGTTTCCTAGCACGCTAGTATCCCACAAAGATGTATGTTCTGTTGTCTGCCTGTGGACTGACTTTCTGTCTGTTTACTGGATTCTGACCCTTCACTGACTGACTTGACCTCGGACCATCTACCTTTTACATAGCCCTTACATAGCCTGGAGGTGTGTTTGGGATCATCAACCTGGTGAGAAACAAATGATGGTCCCACTAACTTCAAGCCAGATGGGACGTCATATCTCTGCAGAAGACTATGATAGCCACGCTAGTTAAGTGTGCCTTGAATTTTGCAAAGAGCTTCTACACATACCACAAATTTCATTGAAGAAAATTTCTGTGACTGAATTAGTTCCATTTATCTGAATAGGATTGTTTTGGCAGCGAGCACACGGGTTTCTGCAAACCCAATTTAGATGGCTGAAACTGATTTTCTGTCGCAGAAGTTTTTGGCATCAAACCCCGCTGTGTGAAGGAAGCCAAACTCACCAAAAGTGTTGTCTGCAAAGCCCCCCCACACCAACACACCTCCTCCTCCATACTTCACGGTGAGAACCACAATTGTAGAAACTATCCGCTCACCTTTTTTGAGTCTCACAAAGACACGGCAGTTGGAACCAAAAATCTCAAATTTTGACTCATCAGACCACATTACAGATTTCCACTAGATTCTTGGCCAAAGCAATTCTCTTCTTAATGTCAGTAAAGCATTTGCAATACCCCAAAGGGACTACTGCAAAGGGTTAATTGTTGTAATGCTATGTCATTGTATTGTACATCACGGTGTTTCTTATACCTGTACTGTGACATCACTGTGTTTATTATCCCTGTACTGTGACATCACTGTGTTTATTATCCCTGTACTGTGACATCACTGTGTTTATTATCCTGTACTGTGACATCACTGTGTTTATTATCCCTGTACTGTGACATCACTGTGGTTATTATCCCTGTACTGGGACATCACTGTGTGTATTATTCCTGTACTGTGACATCACTGTGTTTATTATCCTGTACTGTGACATCACTGTGTGTATTATCCCTGTACTGTGACATCACTGTGTTTATTATCTCTGTACTGTGACATCACTGTGTTTATTATCCCTGTACTGTGACATCACTGTGTTTATTATCCTGTACTGTGACATCACTGTGTTTATTATCCCTGTACTGTGACATCACTGTGGTTATTATCCCTGTACTGGGACATCACTGTGTTTCTTATCCCTGTACTGTGACATCACTGTGTTTATTATCTCTGTACTGTGACATCACTGTGTTTATTATCTCTGTACTGTGACATCACTGTGTTTATTATAACTGTACTGTGACATCACTGTGTATATTATCCCTGTACTGTGACATCACTGTGTTTATTATCACTGTACTGTGACATCACTGTGTTTATTATCTCTGTACTGGGACATCACTGTGTTTATTATCCCTGTACTGTGACATCACTGTGCTTATTATCCCTGTACTGGTAACCTGATTATTTATTGCAATCAAATCTTTCAGCGAATTTTCAAATCCGGAATTTATTTATTTTTTCTATATGTTGATAAAATGCAGAAAATGAAAAGTCAAATGCTTGTAGTATCAGAAATGTGGATACAGAGAAGGACCCGATGTAAAGCGAGATAAAAATCTGAAGACTCATTAGAGAAAACCACGACCCAGTTCCACTGTGACGTAGAGTCTATTAATATGCAAATCTGTTACTGAATTCTTCACCCCGGACTCCCTGACGGGGCAACTATCAGCAGATTCCAGCTCAGGAAGCCTACCGCTCTCTATGATATCAGCTAAGATTTTCCTACTTGACAAGAACCTGAAACCACAGGCTGAACCAGATATTGAAGGCGTGCTCTCTATATAACGCCGGGGTCTAGACCTCAGCACATCACAGCATTCACCTGCTCAAGACTAGAAAGCAGCCAGAGATCAAACAACAGCAGAACCATGGACATCCTGACAGGAACCTGCAAGGTGAGAAGCGGACCCACCGCCAAAGAGAGCAATGACAATGAACTCTTCCTTTACTTTATTAGGATTTATTGTTTATTTTATGTTATATACTTTATTTTAATAGATATTATTTTTTTTAACTTTTCATTATGATTTTGTTCCTATATTTTTATTTTATTTTAGTTATTATGTATTATTTCCATTATGTACTGCTTAGATTTCAGATTTTTTATTACTTTATATAATTTATTTTTATCTATTATTCCATGCATCATTTTCATAATGTTATATTATTCAACATAATTTAGAATACATTTAGACAGTATTTGATATTTTTTTATTTTTAGTTTGTCAAGAGAATTGTAATTTTTGTAACTAAATCTATTGTCTCTATTTATCTATCTATCTATCTAATATCTATGTATCTATGTATCTATCTATTTATCTATCTATCCATCTACTATCTATCTATCTATTATCTATCTATTATCTATCTATCTAATATCTATGTATCTATCTATTTATCTATCTACCTATCTATTTATCTATCTCTTATCTTTCTGTCCGAATCTATGTATGTAAATTATTATTCTTTAGGGTAATCTTTGTTATTTTCTGCATGTCTTGTGGTTGAGTTTTTTATGTTCCGCACACTGGCAGTAAATGGGATAAATATATTGTCTATATTGTCATCTAATCTTCTTCTCACATTCAGTTCACAGCGGTGCTGCTTCTCCTTGGAGTCACCACTTTGATGTCTGTCCAATGCCTGGATCTTCATCGTCATAAAGGATGTCCACCTGTCACTAAATTCCCACCTACGGTGAAAGTCAGCCTAAATATGAGTGGACAGGACTCGCTTCTCCTGAGTGGTGATGTGAGGAAGCGCTCCACCTCTCCATGGGAGTACAGGTAATGTACATTTGCCTCTATAATCAAATATTGATTATTTATAAATGAAATCAGCAACCATGGATTAACATTGCACTAATCAGGGGCGTGACTAGGATTCATACCGCCCCAGGGCAATTCCTGGAAGCCCCGCCCCTGCCTTGTTAATAGTAAGCTAAACTGAAGTAATGCAAATAGTTGCAAACTTGCATATAAAGGATAGAGTAATAGAAGGAAGTTGCACAGGTCCCATCATGCTCCAGGATTCATGGCAATGTGGATAATGTGAAGAAATTGACCATCATGCTTTGCACTGTACACCATGTTCACATTTTCTATGTGATGCAGTAATGTCTACTTGCCCTTTACTACTTTGTGGGGGAAGGGAGGTGACAACCGTCCGGAGCAAATGTTGGGTTTACTGCAATGTTTGACACTTTCAAGCCCTTCCAAGGGTGTAGTCCCTGTAAAAAATTAGGCGGCGCTCGCTAGATAGACTCGCTACATCAGGGTAGTGCCACAATGTGGGCATAGATATAATAATAGAAGGTGTGGTTCAGCAAAATTGGGTCTCTGGTGCCTCCTATCCCTTACAGCATGGGACAGGCCAAGATAGTGCCCTGGCATGTGTTGGCCCCATTCAGTGTTGTCTGGCCCCATCTCTCCAGGGGGCCCAATGAGCCGCATGGTACATTGGACTCTGACATTAAGGTTTGGTCCATAGGAGCTTTAGTCAAAGTTGAATCCATATATCCATGTATTTTTTATTTTATTTTTTTGTCCACAGCTATGACAAAAACATCCACCGACACCCTGTGGTTATTGCCGAGGCCAAGTGTGAACTTTCCGGATGCATCGACGCCGAGGGCAAAGTGGACAACAACTTAAATTCCATCCCCATCAGACAAGAGATCCTGGTCCTTCACCGTGAGATGAAGGGGTGCGTCCCCGTCTTCACGCTGGAGAAAAAGATTGTGACCGTGGGCTGCACCTGCGTACGAGCCGTCATCCAAGAGCAGCAATAGAGAGGAGAGGATCCAGCTCCGGCATAAAGAGAAGTCCCCATACCAGGAAGTTTATCTATTGTGTTTAATGGATGGAGCAAAATTTAGAAAAATGAAGAAGTTAAACAAAAGTAGCACTGGTAAAGTGCGGGTATTAGGTAGCAATGTACATTGCAAATTCTCAGTCAATATTTTTTACATTTTTGTATTTATATATTTATACTTTTATATGTAATAGGAGTTCGATGCAATGTATTTATTCTCAAATGCAATGAAATAATAAATGTAAGACGTAAAGAAGAATTGGTGGCTATTGGTTTCTCAATGTTTACGTCGGGGGGATAGTAAACACAAAACCTACCCATAAGCCCTACAGATGTAGCAGAGTTAACAATCACAGTCATAACGCGTTAACTAGATGTGAGAACTCACCAAATGTGACGGTAAACTCTGCTACATCTGTACATGATTCACTTTGTTTACCAGGTCAAGGGTTAGGCAACAGAGGCAGCTGCTTAAGGCTCCACCCAAGGCATACCAAAGATAATACTGTCACAGCCCCCCCCATCACCAACTACTGTGTGCTAATTATTTCTTTGGGCCATCTTAAAGGGGAGAAGTATTTGATTGATTAGGGTCCCATTTCTCCCAATGAATGGAATGACAGGAGTAACATGCGCTCTGCTGCTCCCTTCCTTCCCTATGGGACTCAGTGCTCAGCTTTTTCTGGAAACTGACTGGAGCGGCATACTCGACCTGTCGTTCTGTTCAGTCTGGAAATCGGGCCGCCTTTCTGGTGATCATTGGTTGAACCCGGACCAATCAGATACTTAGCACCTATCCTGTGGACAGGGGATAGGTTTGTATTGTGGGAAAACTCCTAGGGGTTGGCCCATCTCACATGTTGGTGCCATATCGCACCGATAGGTGCAGGTGCCACCTCTTATACCCGCACTTATCTGTAGAAGGAGGCCTCCAAAGCAAAGGAGAGTGTACCACACATGCACTGAATGCTCCCTATTCACTTCTATAGGAGTTCCACAAGCGTGAAAACCTCAAGGCTCAGCTTTTTCTGGAAGTTCCATAGAAAGTGAATGAAGCACATTCCTCTATATAAACTGTACTGTAGCTCTTTGGGGAGGTCTAAATGGTCTCAGTTAGCGGGTTCTGTATGTAGGCACCATCTAGTATGTACAAAAAGGGATTTTAATGCTCTTAAATGGGATTTGACCTAAAATGTATACACTGAAACCCCTTTCAGGGGTTGTCCAGGATTTTACTAGTGATGACCTATCCTCGGATTGAGGGCATCACGATCTGCTCAGTGGGAATCCGACATGCCACATTCCCTATGACAATCCATTCCCACTGCTCTGTCCATTGTGTAGCAGTTACCAGCTCCAACCTCTGATGGATGGAGCTGCGTAGTTCCAGCACCAATTTCCGGGGCTGAAGCTACTCTGAAACAGCTGCTCAATGGGGGTGCAGGATGTTAGACCCCCTCCAATCAGATAGAGATAACTCATCCTGAAGATAGGCCACCAGGTGTAACATCGCTAAGGTGGTCGCACATGCTCAATTCCATCCTTCAACTGTCAGTAGCCGGATCTTCTGTTTGAAGGTGTGACACATTTGCACAAGCAAGGACATCATGTGAGGTCATTCCTCACAATCACAAAAATCTCCAACACTGTTGTTTTTTTGTTTAAATCGCAAATTATATTGGTTTCCCTCCTCACGACTCCTACAATGGTAAGTTGTGAGCACATTTGTGCCTCATTTCATGCATTATGTCGCTGTGGAGCCCCAGCCTTACAGTTAGGTGTTTACAGTGGATCTGATAGCAACTGAGCTGTAGGAAAGTAATATGGACCTAATGGCAATGGATAAATTGATGCAGTGGTGAAGTGTACGGGCTTAGGCAAGGGGCGGGTTTAATGATTCTGGTCTTCTATAGAGCAGTGGGGGAGAGCTCCTGCTGCATTCAGCTGCCTTACAGCCAGAGAAGAGTTTTTTTTTTAGCTTTGTGATAATATTGAGGGGAAAAAGTAATTCCCAGGTAAAAAAGAATGTGAAATCTTTGCTCGATCCAGAGACATGATGGTCGTGAATTTTGGAGTATTAAAGAGGTTTTATGGGAGTACAGTATTGATTATGACTAGAGATGAGCGAATTTCTCAAAAATTCGATTCGGCCGTGGCACATTGACAGAGTATGGAATTGGCAGCATCAGGATAAAGCCACAGAGTGGCACAATGACCAAGTCTGTAGTTGGCGGCAGTGTGGCAGGCGCAGCACTGTGAAACATAGAAACATAGGATGTGTCGGCAGATAAGAACCATTTGGCCCATCTAGTCTGCCCAATAAACTGAATACTATGAAGTGCCTTTTGCGCTGTGGCATTAGAAGAATTTTGATATCTATGGAAACAGTAAGTTCAAAGAAATAAAGTAAAATAAGCCAAAAATAAAAAGTTCACCACTGCGTTTCTTGATGCTAACTCGGCTTCGCTGACCTCCGTGCGATGCAGGTAAAATCACAATAAATCAGTCTTTATACAAAAGGTGGTCGCGCTGCCAGGTATACGTCCCAGTTCACAAGCTCAAGGGAAGCGGCAATCTTCTTTGACACAGCCAGCACACCTGAGTCCCGTTGGATAGTAGCCTTTTTATCAAAGCAACCTTCCTACGGACTCAAAGTTTCAGGTACATAGTGAAGGGCCGCAAAGTTGAGTAAATGGAACTCTTTTACGTTGATTCCGTAGGAAAGTTGCTTTGAGAAAGGGCTACTATCCAACGGGACTCAGGTGTGCTGGCTGTGTCAAAGAAGATTGCTGCTTCCCTTGAGCTTGTGAACTGGGACGTATACCTGGCAGCGAGACCACCTTTTGTATAAAGACTGATTTATTGTGATTTTACCTGCATCGCACGGAGGTCAGCGAAGCCGAGTTAACATCAAGAAACGCAGTGGTGAACTTTTTATTTTTGGTTTATTTTACTTTATTTCTTTGAACCTACTGTTACCATAGATATCAAAATTCTTCTAATGCCACAGCGCAAAAGGCACTTCATAGTATTCAGTTTATTGGGCAGACTAGATGGGCCAAATGGTTCTTATCTGCCGACACATTCTATGTTTCATAGTGCTGCGCCTGCCACACTGCCGCTGATTGCTTCCCTTGAGCTTGTGAACTGGGACGTATACCTGGCAGCGCGACCACCTTTTGTATAAAGACTGAGTAGGTTTAAAGAGCACACCAAATGCTTCAAATAACTTATTTGTTAACTTTAACTTTTCTTCATATATAACACTGCCGCCTCTGCAGCAGATAGTCCATGTACATAACACGTGTTTAAAAGATATCACAAAATGGTGGTATGCATAAGATGGTGGTTCAACTGTTCAATCTTGTCATTCAACATAAAATGGTGGATATATTTCTCTCTTGAGTATCTGTACTCTCACAGGGACGCCGACCAGAGCACAGCGGCATGACGTGTCGTGACAACGCGTTGGAGTGCCGCGCTCCCTCCCACCCTCCTCCCCCCTGTTGCCCGTCTCTGTGTGCCTGATTTTCGGCGCTGCTTCTGGTCGGCGTCCCTGCTGCTCTGTTCCCGGGCGGACGCTGGGTGAGGAGGATCGGCCTAGAGGAGGGAGCTGGATGCCGGTGAAGGAGGTATCCTGAGCGCAGGAGAAGACACCGGTCTGGCTGAGGTGGCGGGGCGCTATTTTGTTTCATTGGAGATGTCCTGATTTTATTCTTCTTTGCTTATGTTAGGGTCGGCCGGGCACCAGAGACGCCGTGGAGAGCGCACGTGTGTGAGCGCTGGTAGCGGCTTCCTGTGGTTACCCGACTGCTTTCCATCTTCCGGACCCAGTGGATACAGCAGAGGATATAGTAGTGGACACAGCAGCTCCGCGTTCAAGGCCCTGGTTGACTCGGAGTATGTGAGTAGCCTGGTGGAGCACCTATTATGACTTAGCTCCCCAGAACAAGTCAAATTTACTGCTACTTACACCTGTTTACCCTTGCTGATATTTGGATATACACCTAGCGCCTGTTATTCATGCTCTCTGCTCGCCTACTCTGTGATATTGAGTGAAACTGCGTGACCAAATATATGGGGCAGATGACTCTTATAGTATATGTTTGGGGACTCATGCTAGTGAAATATTGCTGGCAATTAAAATAACTGAAGCAAATTAATTGCATGATTTTCCTATTTTATGACATAAAGTCATGATTTTATTAAAGACACGGAGGCGAGTATTGCATAACTCCTTCTTTACTGGAATCCACAGCAGCAAAGAAAAAAACACAAGAAAACTTACAGACCACCCCCAAAAGGGGTAACCCCTCCCACAGTCCAGTCCATAAATAGGCCCTTCCACCTGAACTCTTCCTCTTTCTTTGTAACGATGAACCTTCTAATCCCAATAATCGGGCTGGAACGACTCCCACCAACATGCTCCAACGGGAGAACTCTGAAGAACACACGGAATCGAAAATCACCGCCCGGAACTCCGCCTGAATAACCAAACAGTCGGCAGGATGGATCAGCAACTCGAACTAATCGGAATTAGTGGTCCGGGACATCAGCCTAAAAAGAAGGAAAAGAACAGAGGTACATGTGCAGCACGCCAGACCTGCAGGGTATTGCGATGTGAGGTCACGGTTATGGGCAATCGAGGGTTGCTCACTGTATTGGAGAACCCTGGGCAGGCATGCGGCAGTGAATGAGAGGTAGACACAGTTCCTCTGGGGCACACTCTGTATATAGGGACCAGGCCTGATGGTGGATGAGGTGCCCTGGATGTTACAGGTATTTTGAGTGCCTGGGGCAAGGTCCCTGTTGGTTTCGTGACGCCAGTGCCTGTAACGGTGGCACACCGATTTATAGGAGGAATAACTGAGTACGCAGTGGATAAACCAAACGTTGCTTTACTTGGTGAACACAGTCCAACTTTGTACATACAGTTACAGGTGATTGTGATGATAATGCAGTCCCTTGAACAATACTTCACAAGCAGGTAGACTTTAAATAGTGGCAGGAATTAATCATGCAAGATACTTGGAGGGTGCAACAGTTAATGCTTTGCAGTGCAATGCTGCTCTATTCCCTTCAGCTATTCTAGCTGGCTGAATCCCAAGGCCCGGATGCCTAAATGCTGGCTTTAATCCTTGGTATATAAATCCTCTCTCCAGTATTGGCGCTTGCTGTACTTTATAGAACCTCTGCCCATCAGGGTACTTATCTGACTTGTATTATCCTTGCTTGGTTGGGAAGCTGCAGGTTTCTCCCAGGAGGTGCTGTCCTGCAACTGGGGTGTCTCTACTGAGCTAAGCCTAGCCTCAGGAGCTTCAGGTGGACGAAGTAACTCCTCTAGTCCCCTGGAATGAACTAACTTCCCCTGTCTGGGCCTACCTATATATGACCAGGGCTCTCTGGCTCCCTCTAACGTCTGGGAGGCTAAACTGCACCCTAATAGGCCTGACACCAGTTAACACAGGGAAATGCATACATATAACATTACAGGTAATAACAACACATTAACCCCTTTTGTGCAGTGCCCACCTTAACCTAGTGGGACACTACATACCACCACACTATAACGTGGCCCGTCCTCGGCGCAACATGGAGGGGCCCTGCCCGGCTGGATACTGCAGCCTGAAAGACAAAATGAGAACCGGCATACATGGCAAATATCACAGCAACAATACAAACATTAAACTGAAGGAATGGTGAAAAGGGGCGTCGTTCTCTTCTCTCAGGATAATGGAAGGGAACAGGGGCGCTGACCTGGTGCAGCGTATCACCAAACCAGGATAGTCCATAAATGCAAATTGTCCATAATATAACAGTAGAACAATATAAAACGATGTAAAGTTCTTGGAGGCTCAAGGAACAAATATGAGTCCGTACCCAGGCTTACAACAGAGTTAAACAGGGGTTTCCCGTGAGGGGCTACCTGGGCTCATGATGTAGTCCTCAAACCTCACAGGCGGGTGTCCCCTGGTAGAACGGGTAGACCTCCTTAGTGGCGGAGATTCTTCCTGCCTGGACTCAGGAAGGTCAAGGGAGCTCACTGCCTCTGGAACTTCTTCATGAGCTCTTGGAGGTGAAGTCTCCTGAGACGGGAGACCAACAGGAACAGGAGCAGGAACCAACAAATTCAGCCAAGGCGTGAGGGCCCAGTGGAGCGGCTCTTTATCATGGATCAAGTTCTCCACAGCCTGCATAGGGTCCATAGGTGGAGCCGGCAATTCCTCCTCAGAAGGCTCAGGCTCCATCTCCTCCGCCGCTGGTTCTCCTTCGATACAGGGTTTGAGACGGTTCCTGTGAACGACTTGGGGACCTTTTCCTTCTCTGGAGACCTGGTAAATGTGGGCTGCAGCATTGGGTATGGCAGTAATAAGGTAGGGAATCCTTTCCCATTTGCTGTCCAACTTGCTGGTCCGGTGGTTGTTTTTCAACCAAACCTTGTCTCCAAGTGCCAGGGGTCCCGCATGGGCAGTCTGGTCGTAGTCTTTTTGCTGGCGTTCCCGGACATTCTCCATGCGTTCTTGCACAATCTCCTTGGCATTAAGAAGACGCCTCTGGTGCTCCACTACCCAATCAGTCCTGGGCAGTGGGTTGATCACATCCGGCACTTGTACCCCCAGGGAGTGATCCGCACCTTGTCGCCCAAACATCAGGTAGAACAGGGTGTAACCGGTGGAACAATGGATGGTGATGTTATAAGTGTACATCAGTTGTGGCAACAGAGTAGGCCAATCACCCCTCGTATCAGGGGGTACTGCTCTCAGCATTTCAATGAGAGTCTTATTCATCTTTTCACAGAGTCCGTTACCTTGCGGATGATAGGCGGTGGTCCGGACTTTCTGGCAGTTGTGCAGCAGGCACATCTCATGGAACAGCTGTGACACAAACGCAGACCCTTGATCGATGAGTATCCTTTCCGGACAGCCGTAGGGCAGAAGGAAATGTTTCCAGAACGCCTCCGCTGTAGTCTTGGCTGTCAGGTCTTTCACAGGCACTGCTACGACAAACTTGGTGAAGTGGTCAATTATAGTCATGGCATATGTATATCCAGAGCGACTCGGCTCCAACTTCACATGATCAATCGCGACCAATTCTAGAGGAGCTGTACTTACAATAGGATGGAGAGGCGCCCTCTGGTCATGGCGTTCCGTCCGCCCCACAGCACAGGCAGTGCATTCTCGGCACCATTTCTCGATATCTTCTCTCATCCCAATCCAATAGAATCTCCTCCGTATTGTGGCCTCAGTCTTTTGCACCCCGAAGTGTCCGGACTGGTTGTGGTACATGTCCAGTACCAGGCTGGCATCCCGACGTGGCAGGAGAATCTGGTAGACTCTATCACAGGACACTGGATCCAGACTCCTTCTGAGCAACAGGCCTCTTTGAAGGAATAGTTGGTGGCGATGTCTCCACAGTCTTACTAGTTCTGGATCTGCACTCTTCCTGCGGATTCTCTCAGGCATTTTCCCACTGGTAAGGAAGTCGAGCAGTTCACCGAGGACTCTACTTTCGGACTGGAGCTTAATCCATCTTTCTTGATCGCCTCTAGACTCAGGATCATCTGATGAGGGAGGATCAGCAGCAGGGAGATTTTCAGTACGGATATTATCCTGCTGGGCGAATTTATTGTAGAACGCAGGCATCTCCACTTCTTCCCAGGCATCTTTTAGATCATCTGGGGCCTCTGTAGTGGGAAGCCGTGACAGGGCATCAGCATTATCATTGGAGCGGCCTGCCCGATACTTCACAGTAAAGTCATAGTTGGCAAGGCGGGAGGCCCATCTTTGCTCCAGTGCCCCTAACTTGGCCGTGTTCAGATGCGCCAGGGGATTATTGTCCGTGAAGGCAACAAACGGTGTGGTAGCGAGATAGTCTTTGAACTTTTCAGTCAAAGCCCACACTAAGGCAAGAAACTCCAGCTTGAAAGAACTGTAATTCTGATCATTCTTTTCGGCTCCCTTCAGGGATCTGCTGGCGTAGGCAATTACCCTTTCTTTGTTGTCTTGCACTTGAGCCAACACGGCCCCCAGGCCTCTTTTACTGGCATCCGTGTAGAGGAGGAACGGCTTCTGATAATCTGGGTAACCCAGAACAGGGGGTTCAGTCAACTTCTTCTTTAGGATTTGAAAGGCAATTTCTCGTTCTTGTTCTTGGTTCCATTCAACAGGAATAGGGGTTTTCGGGCTCTTTTTTGGATGCCCCCTCAACAGTTCCTGGATGGGATCCGCAATTTGTGCGAAGTGCGGGATGAAACGCCTGTAGTACCCTGCAAAACTGAGAAAGCTTCTCACCTCTTTCACGGTCGTTGGAGTAGGCCAGTTGCGGACAGCAGCAAGTTTATCAGGATCAGGCTGTATTCCGTCGGCACTGACAACGTGCCCAAGGTATTCGACTGCTGGTTTCAGTAGGTGGCACTTGGATGGCTTGATCTTGAGGCCATATTTAGCAAGAACTTGAAACCTCACCCAGGTGCTTTAGATGACGTCATCCAGATACAAGAGTACAGTCTCAAAATTCCTATGGCCTAAACAACGTTCCATCAGCCTCTGGAACGTTCCTGGAGAGTTACACAGTCCAAACGGCATATAATTGAATTCAAACAGGCCCATAGGTGTAGTGAAAGCAGTCTTTTCTCGATCTTCTGGGGCCATGGGTACTTGCCAGTACCCACTGGTTAAGTCCAAGGTAGAGAAATAGGCTGATGACCCCAGAGCAGTCAAGGACTCTTCAATGCGTGGCAATGGATATGCATCTTTGTGGGTGATTTGATTAATTTTTCTGTAATCCACGCAGAACCTTATGCTGCCATCTTTTTTTCGGGCAAGAACTAGGGGCGCAGCCCAGGGACTATGGCTGTCCCGGATTATATTAGAGTCTTTCATCTCTTTTATCATCTCTTTCACAGACTGATAGGTAGTAGGTGGTATGGGTCTGTGCCTCTCCTTAATAGGAGGATGAGAGCCGGTGGGTATGGTGTGTTTGATTACACTGACCTCTCCATAGTCCGTGGAATGCTTGCTGAAAGCCTGGTGGTGCTCCTTCACCAGCTTCAGGACTCCCTCTATTTGCTCTTTTGGGGTGGATTCGTTCCCCACATGTAGTTCTTCCCACCAGGATGTCGTAGGGGTGCTGCTGCTCTGTGTGGTCTGGAACGCCTCCGTGGCAGGCAGACGGATCACATCCTGGAAAGACACTTGAAAAAGCTGAGCAACTGGGCAGTGTTTAAGGAGAGTAACGGGATGATCACCAAAGTTAATTAAGCGGACAGGCACTTTACCTTGAGACACAGTCACCATGCTCTTGGCTGTCCGTACGAAGGGATGATTTTCAAAGGGAATAGGTTCCACTAGGGCTTGATAGTCCTGGCCCTGGATCCCTAACACCGCACGGCACCACAGGATGATCTGGGAGTTTGGAGGCAGAATTACCGGCCGGTTATCCCGGATCCGGACAGTGCAAATTTCTCCTTTCTTGTTGGCAAACTTTTGTTGAGCACTCAGCACTAGAGATGGCCCGAACTATCCGACGGCGAACAGTTCCCGGCGAACATAGCTTGTTCGCGTTCGCCTCTGCCGGGCGAACACATGCGATGTTCGGTCCGCCCCCTATACATCATCATTGAGCAAACTTTGACCCTGTACCTCACAGTCAGCAGACACATTCCAGCCAATCAGCAGCATACCCTCCCTCCCAGACCCTCCCACCTCCTGCACAGCATCCATTTTAGATTCATTCTGAAGCTGCAGTCTTAGTGAGAGGAGGGAGACTGTAACTGCTGCTGATTTAATTGGGAAATCGATAGCTAGGCTAGTGAATTCAGTGTCCACTCCAGTCCTGAAAGACTCATCTGATCTCTGCTGTAAGGACAGCGTCCTGACAGCACCCCAAAAAGCCCTTTTTAGGGCTGCAACATTAGTCTGCTTTTTTTTTTTCCTTTATATACATATTGCAGTTGCCTGGCCTGCCTGTGTGTGAGGAGCTGCAGGCCCACAGACTGTAGTGTGCCCACTGCCAGTGCTCACCCCTGTCATTCCGTGTGGCACAGGACTTTGCTTAAAAAAAGGCACTTAATTTTTACACTTTAATCTAAGGTTAGTTGCCTGCCAGTGTGTGTCAGGCTGACTTCCACTGACTGTAGTGTGCCCACTGCCAGTGCCCACCACTCATACCGGCTGGCACAGGACTTTGCTTAAAAAAGGCATTTAATTTTTACACTTTAATGTAATTTCAGCTGCTTGCCTGCTGCTAGTGTGTGTCAGGCCGACTTCAACTGACTGTAGTGTGCCCACTGCCAGTGCCCACCCCTGTCATACCGAGTGGCACAGGACTTTGCTTAAAAAATAGGCACTTAATTTTTACACTTTAATCTAAGGTTAGTTGCCTGCCAGTGTGTGTCAGGCTGACTTCCACTGACTGTAGTGTGCCCACTGCCAGTGCCCACCACTCATACCGGCTGGCACAGGACTTTGCATAAAAAAGGCATTTAATTTTTACACTTTAGTGTAATTTCAGCTGCTTGCCTGCTGCTAGTGTGTGTCAGGCCGACTTCAACTGACTGTAGTGTGCCCACTGCCAGTGCCCACCCCTGTCATACCGAGTGGCACAGGACTTTGCTTAAAAAATAGGCACTTAATTTTTACACTTTAATCTAAGGTTAGTTGCCTGCCAGTGTGTGTCAGGCTGACTTCCACTGACTGTAGTGTGCCCACTGCCAGTGCCCACCACTCATACCGGCTGGCACAGGACTTTGCATAAAAAAGGCATTTAATTTTTACACTTTAGTGTAATTTCAGCTGCTTGCCTGCTGCTAGTGTGTGTCAGGCCGACTTCAACTGACTGTAGTGTGCCCACTGCCAGTGCCAACCACTGATACCGGGTGGCACAGTAGCTTGCCGATAAATAAGGCATTTAATTTTTAGACAGTAGTCTAAATTCAGTTGCTTGCCTGCTGCCAGTGTGTGTCAGGCCCGCTTCCACTGACTGTAGTGTGCCCACTGCCAGTGCCAACCACTGATACCGGGTGGCACAGTAGCTTGCCGATAAATAAGGCATTTAATTTTTAGACAGTAGTCTAAATTCAGTTGCTTGCCTGCTGCCAGTCAGTGTGTCAGGCCCTCTTCCACTGACTGTAGTGTGCCCACTGCCAGTGCCAACATCATACCTGATCGTATACACACACTGGATGTTTTAAAGCACGTTATTCCAAACAATTTAGGAATGTTAGTTGATTTATGCCCTTTATGGATTAAAACCCGACTCTGCGTCCACTACGTAATTTTCCATGGGAGTTTTGCCATAGATCCCCCTCCGGCATGCCACAGTCCAGGTGTTAGACCCCTTGAAACAACTTTCTCATCACTATTGTGGCCAGAAAGAGTCCCTGTGGGTTTTAAAATTCGCCTGTCTATTGAAGTCTATGGCGGTTCGCCCGGTTCGCCAGTTCGCGAACATTTGCGGAAGTTCGCGTTCGCTGTTCGCGAACTGAAAATTTTATGTTCGCGACATCACTACTCAGCACACTAATAGTCTTTTGGATAACTCTTCTGGAAGCAGGTGAGGCTGAAGATATAGTTTGATTTAAGGCGTCAAGCACTTCAGAGTAACAATTTTTCAGAACGTTAGTCCCTAAGATCACAGGGTGTCCTCCTTTATCTCCTGCTTGTACCACAATCACGCCTTGCTGTGGCAGGGTGGCTTCTCCCACTTGAAGGGTAGGTTCCCAATACCCATGCACTTCCACTGGCTTACCGTTGCTGGCGATGATATCTAGCCAGGACTCTGGTGGCTGGGTGAGAAGACTTGGATCCCAGAACTTGTCAAAGGCAGGCCGTTGAATGGTGGTGACCTGTGACCCAGTATCCAAGAGGGCTTCAAAGGGTACTCCGTTGATGCATATATTAATTTTTGGACGGGATCCTACATACTTAGGCATCCAGCTTGGATCCTTTGGACCTACTGTTCTACCTCCCGAGGGGCGGTCCTCTGCCTCAGGGGTTGCCCGTTTAACTGCCAGCACATTGATTCAGTATGTCCATATTTCTTGCAGTGGTGGCAGACAGGCTGTTTTCTACTTCTGGGCCGGTACCTCGGTCGCCCATCAGGCTCTTTTGGGTATACGTCTCCATATGCAGGTGGGAGCCTTGGAGGAAGAGGACTTTCATCTTCTAGTAATAATGGTCTCTCCCATTCCTCTATCTTTTTGCACACCTTCTCTAGACTTAGAGTAAGGTGGTTCACTTGCTCCATGAGGGCTGCCACTACGTCTGTAACTGGAGCTTGGGTCGCCTGACTGACTCCTGCAGGTCCCACATTAACAGTCTTTGGTTGGCAAGCCTGGGGTTCATAGGAGGCTGCCGGCCCTGGAGCAGGGTTCTGGCCCAATATACTGATGGCCAATTCTTTAAAGTCCAGAAATGCACAGTGGGGGTGTTGAGCTGACAACATGCGTAGCTGGCCCTTTAAATGCTCATTACTTACGCCTGCAATGAATTGCTCTCTAAGAGTCCGGTCCTGGTCCTCAGCTTCTTTAGGATCCACTTGGACTACAGCTCTCAGTGTCTCTTGTAAGGACAGGGCAAAATCACGGAGCGACTCCCCAGGTTGCTGCTTTCTGCTGAAGAAACGCATTTTAACTTCTGACACCGTTCTGGCCTCAAACGTGGTGCCCAATCGATCAAAGATCTGTTCCAGGCTACTTTTCTCAGAGCGGGGCCACGACATGACTTCCCTGCGGGCGGCCCCTTCCAACTGAGCTAGGAGGATCTCCATTTGCTGTTCGGCATTTATGGGGTAAAGCCGGAACAAGGCCAGTATCTGTTCCCTAAAGTCCTTTAACTTATGGGCTTCCCCTGAATAACGTGGGAACCAGGGGGCCCCAAAATAGTACGGCATAGTTAGCGGCATCATGCTTGGTGGTGCCACGACGGCAGGGGCCCTAGGGTCGGCTGGGGGTATTCCAGAAGGCGCGACTGGGGCCACCTGTCCGATTTCCTCAGGTGTGGACATGGCGTTGCTAGGTGGGTATGGCCCTTTAAATGTAGCAGAGCGGACCGGAGCGGCAATGATAATAACTTTTTTTTTTTTTTTCCACAGAAAAGTCTTTTGTCGCTAACGGGGTTCCCTCCGGTGCCCTGGCAGGGGTCGGGAACGTTCCGGTAAGGTAAATAGCAGAGCCGG
This sequence comes from Bufo bufo, assembly GCF_905171765.1. NCBI lineage: Eukaryota > Metazoa > Chordata > Amphibia > Anura > Bufonidae > Bufo > Bufo bufo. The sequence continues at coordinate 48,285,654 of NC_053392.1, forward strand.
CAACAGTTTTAAGTTGGTACTCACTCCGGTGGTGCTCGCTCCAAGTCTCGCGAGATGCGCGGCTACGGGCGTCGGACGTCCTGCGTACAGCGTCAGCAGGTGGGCGCGGCCTCTCGTAGCTCCAGGACCCAGGTAGGCGGCACCTTTCTCTCCAGACAGGGCGGCGTTCTTCCTCCTCGCCGGCTGGGTGATGACTCCGCCTGGTTCTTTTCACGCCAAAGTCCTCTTTTTCGCGCCAAACAGTTCACCGGGCGCACTTGTAATCCACCTCAGGTTTAAGTGGCAAAATGGCTGTCTATTCACTGACAGCAAGCGGTGGCTCAAATAAGCAGCAAACAGTCCAGAACACACTATCTTCACACCGCTAATGATGACAGTTCTTTGGCCCAATAATTTTGAATAAAACAATAGGGCTTGGTCACTTTAAGGCACTTTTTAGCACACAGTTTTATATCCGCAATGGCGCAGGAATGTCCCGTAAATCCTGTTCGTGACGCCAATTTATGCAGCACGCCAGACCTGCAGGGTATTGCGATGTGAGGTCACGGTTATGGGCAATCGAGGGTTGCTCACTGTATTGGAGAACCCTGGGCAGGCATGCGGCAGTGAATGAGAGGTAGACACAGTTCCTCTGGGGCACACTCTGTTTGTAGGGACCAGGCCTGATGGTGAATGAGGTGCCCTGGATGTTACAGGTATTTTGAGTGCCTGGGGCAAGGTCCCTGTTGGTTTCGTGACGCCAGTGCCTGTAACGGTGGCACACCGATTTATAGGAGGAATAACTGAGTACGCAGTGGATAAACCAAACGTTGCTTTACTTGGTGAACACAGTCCAACTTTGTACATACAGTTACAGGTGATTGTGATGATAATGCAGTCCCTTGAACAATACTTCACAAGCAGGTAGACTTTAAATAGTGGCAGGAATTAATCATGCAAGATACTTGGAGGGTGCAACAGTTAATGCTTTGCAGTGCAATGCTGCTCTATTCCCTTCAGCTATTCTAGCTGGCTGAATCCCAAGGCCCGGATGCCTAAATGCTGGCTTTAATCCTTGGTATATAAATCCTCTCTCCAGTATTGGCGCTTGCTGTACTTTATAGAACCTCTGCCCATCAGGGTACTTATCTGACTTGTATTATCCTTGCTTGGTTGGGAAGCTGCAGGTTTCTCCCAGGAGGTGCTGTCCTGCAACTGGGGTGTCTCTACTGAGCTAAGCCTAGCCTCAGGAGCTTCAGGTGGACGAAGTAACTCCTCTAGTCCCCTGGAATGAACTAACTTCCCCTGTCTGGGCCTACCTATATATGACCAGGGCTCTCTGGCTCCCTCTAACGTCTGGGAGGCTAAACTGCACCCTAATAGGCCTGACACCAGTTAACACAGGGAAATGCATACATATAACATTACAGGTAATAACAACACATTAACCCCTTTTGTGCAGTGCCCACCTTAACCTAGTGGGACACTACATACCACCACACTATAACGTGGCCCGTCCTCGGCGCAACATGGAGGGGCCCTGCCCGGCTGGATACTGCAGCCTGAAAGACAAAATGAGAACCGGCATACATGGCAAATATCACAGCAACAATACAAACATTAAACTGAAGGAATGGTGAAAAGGGGCGTCGTTCTCTTCTCTCAGGATAATGGAAGGGAACAGGGGCGCTGACCTGGTGCAGCGTATCAATAAACCAGGATAGTCCATAAATGCAAATTGTCCATAATATAACAGTAGAACAATATAAAACGATGTAAAGTTCTTGGAGGCTCAAGGAACAAATATGAGTCCGTACCCAGGCTTACAACAGAGTTAAACAGGGGTTTCCCGTGAGGGGCTACCTGGGCTCATGATGTAGTCCTCAAACCTCACAGGCGGGTGTCCCCTGGTAGAACGGGTAGACCTCCTTAGTGGCGGAGATTCTTCCTGCCTGGACTCAGGAAGGTCAAGGGAGCTCACTGCCTCTGGAACTTCTTCAGGAGCTCTTGGAGGTGAAGTCTCCTGAGACGGGAGACCAACAGGAACAGGAGCAGGAACCAACAAATTCAGCCAAGGCGTGAGGGCCCAGTGGAGCGGCTCTTTATCATGGATCAAGTTCTCCACAGCCTGCATAGGGTCCATAGGTGGAGCCGGCAATTCCTCCTCAGAAGGCTCAGGCTCCATCTCCTCCGCCGCTGGTTCTCCTTCGATACAGGGTTTGAGACGGTTCCTGTGAACGACTTGGGGACCTTTTCCTTCTCTGGAGACCTGGTAAATGTGGGCTGCAGCATTGGGTATGGCAGTAATAAGGTAGGGAATCCTTTCCCATTTGCTGTCCAACTTGCTGGTCCGGTGGTTGTTTTTCAACCAAACCTTGTCTCCAAGTGCCAGGGGTCCCGCATGGGCAGTCTGGTCGTAGTCTTTTTGCTGGCGTTCCCGGACATTCTCCATGCGTTCTTGCACAATCTCCTTGGCATTAAGAAGACGCCTCTGGTGCTCCACTACCCAATCAGTCCTGGGCAGTGGGTTGATCACATCCGGCACTTGTACCCCCAGGGAGTGATCCGCAGGTAATCTCCCTTGTCGCCCAAACATCAGGTAGAACGGGGTGTAACCGGTGGAACAATGGATGGTGATGTTATAAGTGTACATCAGTTGTGGCAACAGAGTAGGCCAATCACCCCTCGTATCAGGGGGTACTGCTCTCAGCATTTCAATGAGAGTCTTATTCATCTTTTCACAGAGTCCGTTACCTTGCGGATGATAGGCGGTGGTCCGGACTTTCTGGCAGTTGTGCAGCAGGCACATCTCATGGAACAGCTGTGACTCAAACGCAGACCCTTGATCGATGAGGATCCTTTCCGGACAGCCGTAGGGCAGAAGGAAATGTTTCCAGAACGCCTCCGCTGTAGTCTTGGCTGTCAGGTCTTTCACAGGCACTGCTACGACAAACTTGGTGAAGTGGTCAATTATAGTCATGGCATATGTATATCCAGAGCGACTCGGCTCCAACTTCACATGATCAATCGCGACCAATTCTAGAGGAGCTGTACTTACAATAGGATGGAGAGGCGCCCTCTGGTCATGGCGTTCCGTCCGCCCCACAGCACAGGCAGTGCATTCTCGGCACCATTTCTCGATATCTTCTCTCATCCCAATCCAATAGAATCTCCTCCGTATAGTGGCCTCAGTCTTTTGCACCCCGAAGTGTCCGGACTGGTTGTGGTACATGTCCAGTACCAGGCTGGCATCCCGACGTGGCAGGAGAATCTGGTAGACTCTATCACAGGACACTGGATCCAGACTCCTTCTGAGCAACAGGCCTCTTTGAAGGAATAGTTGGTGGCGATGTCTCCACAGTCTTACTAGTTCTGGGTCTGCACTCTTCCTGCGGATTCTCTCAGGCATTTTCCCACTGGTAAGGAAGTCGAGCAGTTCACCGAGGACTCTACTTTCGGACTGGAGCTTAATCCATCTTTCTTGATCGCCTCTAGACTCAGGATCATCTGATGAGGGAGGATCAGCAGCAGGGAGATTTTCAGTACGGATATTATCCTGCTGGGCGAATTTATTGTAGAACGCAGGCATCTCCACTTCTTCCCAGGCATCTTTTAGATCATCTGGGGCCTCTGTAGTGGGAAGCCGTGACAGGGCATCAGCATTATCATTGGAGCGGCCTGCCCGGTACTTCACAGTAAAGTCATAGTTGGCAAGGCGGGAGGCCCATCTTTGCTCCAGTGCCCCTAACTTGGCCGTGTTCAGATGCGCCAGGGGATTATTGTCCGTGAAGGCAACAAACGGTGTGGTAGCGAGATAGTCTTTGAACTTTTCAGTCAAAGCCCACACTAAGGCAAGAAACTCCAGCTTGAAAGAACTGTAATTCTGATCATTCTTTTCGGCTCCCTTCAGGGATCTGCTGGCGTAGGCAATTACCCTTTCTTTGTTGTCTTGCACTTGAGCCAACACGGCCCCCAGGCCTCTTTTACTGGCATCCGTGTAGAGGAGGAACGGCTTCTGATAATCTGGGTAACCCAGAACAGGGGGTTCAGTCAACTTCTTCTTTAGGATTTGAAAGGCAATTTCTCGTTCTTGTTCTTGGTTCCATTCAACAGGAATAGGGGTTTTCGGGCTCTTTTTTGGATGCCCCCTCAACAGTTCCTGGATGGGATCCGCAATTTGTGCGAAGTGCGGGATGAAACGCCTGTAGTACCCTGCAAAACTGAGAAAGCTTCTCACCTCTTTCACGGTCGTTGGAGTAGGCCAGTTGCGGACAGCAGCAAGTTTATCAGGATCAGGCTGTATTCCGTCGGCACTGACAACGTGCCCAAGGTATTCGACTGCTGGTTTCAGTAGGTGGCACTTGGATGGCTTGATCTTGAGGCCATATTTAGCAAGAACTTGAAACCTCACCCAGGTGCTTTAGATGGTCCTCATACGTTTTGGAGTATACAATGACGTCATCCAGATACAAGAGTACAGTCTCAAAATTCCTATGGCCTAAACAACGTTCCATCAGCCTCTGGAACGTTCCTGGAGAGTTACACAGTCCAAACGGCATATAATTGAATTCAAACAGGCCCATAGGTGTAGTGAAAGCAGTCTTTTCTCGATCTTCTGGGGCCATGGGTACTTGCCAGTACCCACTGGTTAAGTCCAAGGTAGAGAAATAGGCTGATGACCCCAGAGCAGTCAAGGACTCTTCAATGCGTGGCAATGGATATGCATCTTTGTGGGTGATTTGATTAATTTTTCTGTAATCCACGCAGAACCTTATGCTGCCATCTTTTTTTCGGGCAAGAACTAGGGGCGCAGCCCAGGGACTATGGCTGTCCCGGATTATATTAGAGTCTTTCATCTCTTTTATCATCTCTTTCACAGACTGATAGGTAGTAGGTGGTATGGGTCTGTGCCTCTCCTTAATAGGAGGATGAGAGCCGGTGGGTATGGTGTGTTTGATTACACTGACCTCTCCATAGTCCGTGGAATGCTTGCTGAAAGCCTGGTGGTGCTCCTTCACCAGCTTCAGGACTCCCTCTATTTGCTCTTTTGGGGTGGATTCGTTCCCCACATGTAGTTCTTCCCACCAGGATGTCGTAGGGGTGCTGCTGCTCTGTGTGGTCTGGAACGCCTCCGTGGCAGGCAGACGGATCACATCCTGGAAAGACACTTGAAAAAGCTGAGCAACTGGGCAGTGTTTAAGGAGAGTAACGGGATGATCACCAAAGTTAATTAAGCGGACAGGCACTTTACCTTGAGACACAGTCACCATGCTCTTGGCTGTCCGTACGAAGGGATGATTTTCAAAGGGAATAGGTTCCACTAGGGCTTGATAGTCCTGGCCCTGGATCCCTAACACCGCACGGCACCACAGGATGATCTGGGAGTTTGGAGGCAGAATTACCGGCCGGTTATCCCGGATCCGGACAGTGCAAATTTCTCCTTTCTTGTTGGCAAACTTTTGTTGAGCACTCAGCACACTAATAGTCTTTTGGATAACTCTTCTGGAAGCAGGTGAGGCTGAAGATATAGTTTGATTTAAGGCGTCAAGCACTTCAGAGTAACAATTTTTCAGAACGTTAGTCCCTAAGATCACAGGGTGTCCTCCTTTATCTCCTGCTTGTACCACAATCACGCCTTGCTGTGGCAGGGTGGCTTCTCCCACTTGAAGGGTAGGTTCCCAATACCCATGCACTTCCACTGGCTTACCGTTGCTGGCGATGATATCTAGCCAGGACTCTGGTGGCTGGGTGAGAAGACTTGGATCCCAGAACTTGTCAAAGGCAGGCCGTTGAATGGTGGTGACCTGTGACCCAGTATCCAAGAGGGCTTCAAAGGGTACTCCGTTGATGCATATATTAATTTTTGGACGGGATCCTACATACTTAGGCATCCAGCTTGGATCCTTTGGACCTACTGTTCTACCTCCCGAGGGGCGGTCCTCTGCCTCAGGGGTTGCCCGTTTAACTGCCAGCACATTGATTCAGTATGTCCATATTTCTTGCAGTGGTGGCAGACAGGCTGTTTTCTACTTCTGGGCCGGTACCTCGGTCGCCCATCAGGCTCTTTTGGGTATACGTCTCCATATGCAGGTGGGAGCCTTGGAGGAAGAGGACTTTCATCTTCTAGTAATAATGGTCTCTCCCATTCCTCTATCTTTTTGCACACCTTCTCTAGACTTAGAGTAAGGTGGTTCACTTGCTCCATGAGGGCTGCCACTACGTCTGTAACTGGAGCTTGGGTCGCCTGACTGACTCCTGCAGGTCCCACATTAACAGTCTTTGGTTGGCAAGCCTGGGGTTCATAGGAGGCTGCCGGCCCTGGAGCAGGGTTCTGGCCCAATATACTGATGGCCAATTCTTTAAAGTCCAGAAATGCACAGTGGGGGTGTTGAGCTGACAACATGCGTAGCTGGCCCTTTAAATGCTCATTACTTACGCCTGCAATGAATTGCTCTCTAAGAGTCCGGTCCTGGTCCTCAGCTTCTTTAGGATCCACTTGGACTACAGCTCTCAGTGTCTCTTGTAAGGACAGGGCAAAATCACGGAGCGACTCCCCAGGTTGCTGCTTTCTGCTGAAGAAACGCATTTTAACTTCTGACACCGTTCTGGCCTCAAACGTGGTGCCCAATCGATCAAAGATCTGTTCCAGGCTACTTTTCTCAGAGCGGGGCCACGACATGACTTCCCTGCGGGCGGCCCCTTCCAACTGAGCTAGGAGGATCTCCATTTGCTGTTCGGCATTTATGGGGTAAAGCCGGAACAAGGCCAGTATCTGTTCCCTAAAGTCCTTTAACTTATGGGCTTCCCCTGAATAACGTGGGAACCAGGGGGCCCCAAAATAGTACGGCATAGTTAGCGGCATCATGCTTGGCGGTGCCACGACGGCAGGGGCCCTAGGGTCGGCTGGGGGTATTCCAGAAGGCGCGACTGGGGCCACCTGTCCGATTTCCTCAGGTGTGGACATGGCGTTGCTAGGTGGGTATGGCCCTTTAAATGTAGCAGAGCGGACCGGAGCGGCAATGATAATAACTTTTTTTTTTTTTTTTTCCACAGAAAAGTCTTTTGTCGCTAACGGGGCTCCCTCCGGTGCCCTGGCAGGGGTCGGGAACGTTCCGGTAAGGTAAATAGCAGAGCCGGCAACAGTTTTAAGTTGGTACTCACTCCGGTGGTGCTCGCTCCAAGTCTCGCGAGATGCGCGGCTACGGGCGTCGGACGTCCTGCGTACAGCGTCAGCAGGTGGGCGCGGCCTCTCGTAGCTCCAGGACCCAGGTAGGCGGCACCTTTCTCTCCAGACAGGGCGGCGTTCTTCCTCCTCGCCGGCTGGGTGATGACTCCGCCTGGTTCTTTTCACGCCAAAGTCCTCTTTTTCGCGCCAAACAGTTCACCGGGCGCACTTGTAATCCACCTCAGGTTTAAGTGGCAAAATGGCTGTCTATTCACTGACAGCAAGCGGTGGCTCAAATAAGCAGCAAACAGTCCAGAACACACTATCTTCACACCGCTAATGATGACAGTTCTTTGGCCCAATAATTTTGAATAAAACAATAGGGCTTGGTCACTTTAAGGCACTTTTTAGCACACAGTTTTATATCCGCAATGGCGCAGGAATGTCCCGTAAATCCTGTTCGTGACGCCAATTTATGCAGCACGCCAGACCTGCAGGGTATTGCGATGTGAGGTCACGGTTATGGGCAATCGAGGGTTGCTCACTGTATTGGAGAACCCTGGGCAGGCATGCGGCAGTGAATGAGAGGTAGACACAGTTCCTCTGGGGCACACTCTGTTTGTAGGGACCAGGCCTGATGGTGAATGAGGTGCCCTGGATGTTACAGGTATTTTGAGTGCCTGGGGCAAGGTCCCTGTTGGTTTCGTGACGCCAGTGCCTGTAACGGTGGCACACCGATTTATAGGAGGAATAACTGAGTACGCAGTGGATAAACCAAACGTTGCTTTACTTGGTGAACACAGTCCAACTTTGTACATACAGTTACAGGTGATTGTGATGATAATGCAGTCCCTTGAACAATACTTCACAAGCAGGTAGACTTTAAATAGTGGCAGGAATTAATCATGCAAGATACTTGGAGGGTGCAACAGTTAATGCTTTGCAGTGCAATGCTGCTCTATTCCCTTCAGCTATTCTAGCTGGCTGAATCCCAAGGCCCGGATGCCTAAATGCTGGCTTTAATCCTTGGTATATAAATCCTCTCTCCAGTATTGGCGCTTGCTGTACTTTATAGAACCTCTGCCCATCAGGGTACTTATCTGACTTGTATTATCCTTGCTTGGTTGGGAAGCTGCAGGTTTCTCCCAGGAGGTGCTGTCCTGCAACTGGGGTGTCTCTACTGAGCTAAGCCTAGCCTCAGGAGCTTCAGGTGGACGAAGTAACTCCTCTAGTCCCCTGGAATGAACTAACTTCCCCTGTCTGGGCCTACCTATATATGACCAGGGCTCTCTGGCTCCCTCTAACGTCTGGGAGGCTAAACTGCACCCTAATAGGCCTGACACCAGTTAACACAGGGAAATGCATACATATAACATTACAGGTAATAACAACACATTAACCCCTTTTGTGCAGTGCCCACCTTAACCTAGTGGGACACTACACATGGTAATCGACCAGTTCCAAATCAAAAATGATAAAGGGATAAAAGATAATGATAATAAATAACAGTCAAGACATACTATATTAGCTCTAGCTAACGCAGTAATAAAAGTGTCCCAGAGGGAAAAAATATATAACTACAACAAGGGAGGGAAAACATTTTTAATAAATAAATATTAGGGAGGGGCAATACTCGCCTCCGTGTCTTTAATAAAATCATGACTTTACGTCATAAAATAGGAAAATCATGCAATTTTATATCAAGACACGGAGGCTCATATTGCAAGTTCAAAGCGTAGATATCACCGAAATCAAGGCATGCGGAAGAGGCCTAAAATAAAACTCTCTGAACGTAGACGCTCTGGACCAATCCGCCAACTTCAGAACATCCTCCAGGCGAGCACCCGCGACGGCCATGGAAGTCGCAGAAGCCCCTCTGACCGAATGAGCCGTGAACACAGAAGTGTCAATACCTGACAAGAAAAGAATCCATTTCACGCAACGGGACAGGGTGACACTAGTGACCGGACGAAATGGCCTGCGAAAAGAAATAAACAATTGAGGTGTAGACGCAGAACGCAGAGCGGATGTACGAGACAAGTATTCCTTCAGACACCCCACCGGACAAAGCGCCGGAGAACTGGGGAAAGCCGGATAAGACACCGACTTAATACCTGTCTAGGTGCGGCGGGAAATATTGAAGGAAACCCCCTCCGGGGTAAAATAAAGAGCATCGAAGTCTAAAGCCCTCACATCCGAAACTCTTTTACAAGAGATAAGACAGAGGAAGGTCACCAATTTAGCTTATAATTGACGAAGAGACAGATCCGAGTTAAGAGACCACCGTGAAAAGAAATCCAGGACCAAAAGGACGTCCCAAGAAGTGGAAAAACGAGGTCTAGGAGGTCGAGAAAGCCGGGAGCCCTTGAGGAGCCGGCAAACCAAAGGATGCTGACCGGCCAGGCAACCAGCGAACCCCTGGAGGCGAGAGGATATCGCTGATCTGAAGACATTAATAGTCCTATACTCCTTACCCTCTTCAAAAAGAGAAGATAAAAAATGTAGGATATCCGTCACAGGGGCCGAAAAGGGATCCAGACTCCGGCCCACGCACCAGCGAGACCAAACGCCCCAAGCTGATCGATATGCCCGTCTAGTACCGGGGGCCCAAGCGTTCTCCAAGAGGAATCTAGCCGTCCCCGATGCTCCTGCGACGTCCCAACGTTCCCCGACACTCTGCACACCAGGAGATGGAGAGACCCGTCCACCAGGAGGGGATGATGCTGGCTTACCGGGCCGAGGAGGAGATCCGGTGAACTCGGGAGGAGATGAGGATCCTCGATTAGGAGCTCCAGGAGTTGAGGGAACCAAACTTGAGCTTGCCAGAAGGGAACCACCAGGACCAACTCTGCCTGTGTCAGAACGCGAGGGATCAACGCGAACGGTGGAAAGGCATACGAGGGCGGTCCCGACCAGTCCCGCAGAAGGTGGGTCCGGTCTCCAACTGTAGAACCTGGGAAGTTGGGAATTCCATCGTGAAGCGAAGAGGTCCACGGCAAAAGGGCCCCAAATCGATTCGATGGAGGAGAACACCCCCGGATTCAATCTCCAATCGCTGAAGTCCAAAGTGTACCGCAAACTCGAATCCGCGAAAGTATTGTGAAGGCCCGGGATGTATTCTGCGATCACTGTGAAACCCCTGTCCAGGCAATACGACCAGAATTCCTTCGCCAGATGGGTCAACATCGCGGAGTGAGTACCCCCCATGGCGTTGACGTACCGAACTGCCGACACGTTGTCCATCCTGAGTCTAATGCACGCAGAGACCTTGCCGTTGGTGAAACTGCGGATGGCGAAAGATCCCGCCAAGAGTTCCAGAGCATTTATGTGGAGTCGGGACTCGTTTGCCGACCAAGGGCCTCCGGTGGAAACCCTGTTGCAGTGTGCGCCCCAGCCGTACAGGCTGGCGTCCGACTCCACGATAAGGTCTGGTTGAGGACCCACGATGGCTCTGCTGTTTCATGCTTCGAGAGTGGAGATCCACCACGTCAGCTCGTCCCTCGTCTCCTGATCCAGGACCAGAACGTCCGCATACGATGCTCCTGCCTGCAGGTGAGCTATCTTGAGCCGCTGTAGCGCCCGATAATGGAGAGGAGCCGGGAAGATCGCCTGGATGGAAGAGGATAACAGGGCGATAATCTGCGCCAAATGACGCAGAGAGATCCGGGGAAGCCTCAGCGTATGCCGCAACTCCTTGCGGATGGCTCTGACCTTCGCTCCTGGAAGACAAAGAGTCTGTGCGGTGGAATCCACAACGAAGCCCAAGAATTCCATGGATCTGGAAGGACGAAGAGAGGACTTCTCGGTGTTGATGATAAAACCTAGGTCGGTGATCAGGGAAACCGCCATATGTAGATGAGCCAGAAGGATGGAGGGGCACTGGGCCAAGAGAAGAATATCGTCCAGGTAAATTACCAGATGAACTCCCTGGCAGCGGAGCCACGCCACCACCGGTTTCATCAGCTTGGTGAAACACCAAGGTGCCGATGATAGGCCAAACGGGAGGCAAGTGAACCGCTAAACCTGTCCCTTCCAAAGGAATTGAAGTAGATCCCTGGACGGTGGGGCTACTGGGACCGTCAGGTAAGCGTCCTTCAGGTCCAACTTCACCATCCAGTCACCTGGGAGTAGGAGATCCCTGAGCAGATGGATGCCCTCCATTTTGAAATGGCAGTATCAAACAAACCGGTTGAGGTTCTTTAGATTTATAACGGGTCGAAACTGTCCCCCTTCTTCTCCACCAAGACGATGTCGCTGACGACTCCCACCCCGGGGAATGGGGCTCGTTCCACCGCACCCTTTACCCGGAGGGACTGAAGTCCCGCGTCTATGCATTGTTGGGCCTGCCCTGATAGAAACCTTGGGTGCGGCTTCGGGAGTAACAGAGGGGTGTCTATTAGCTCTATATGAAAGCCCCGGACCGTGGAGAGGACCCACGGGTCGGACGTGATACGGGACCAAACATTCAAATGATGGAGTCTGCCCCCTATGCAAGGGGTTGAAGAATATAGCAGATTTGGTAGACTCACCAAGAGGACGTCTTGATCCTGAATAACCTCTGAAGGACCTGGACCTTCCGGATGACCCTCTGGATGGAAAAAACGAGGACTGTTGTCTTTGGTCCTGGAACGCTGAGCGTTGATTGAAGGGGCCTCGTCCGTAGCAACAGGTCTGGAAATGGGCACGGTCGGACAGACGGCCCCTGAAACTGCCAGCCCTGGTATAGACTCTACCGTGAAACACCTTACGCATAGAACTCTGCGCCTTATCTAACGCAGTAAATGCTCCGACGAACTTGCCCAAGTCCTTTATGAAGGAGCCCCTGTGCCTCCCTGCCAGACTCGGTAAGAGCCATGTTGGCTAACTTCGGCTCAATCTTAATGAGGATAGCTTTCCTCCTTTCAATGGAAAGTGAAGAGCTCACATTTCCTACCATACAGATAGCGCGTTGCACCCAGCCACGGAGTTCATCTGGGTCAATAGGGGTGCCCTTCGCTCTGGCTGTCTCCACCAATTCAAAAATTTTGGTCAAGGGACCTAAGCTATCCAAGAGCTCATCCTGGCAGGCGCGGAGCGCTGAATCCAGGCCCCTGCGGGGATTAAAGCCCGTCTTGGCTAAAAATTGGACCATCTTAGGGTCCACATTAGGGGTTTCACAAACCTTGTTCGGAATTAGGGGGCGCGGGCACTCCGCCCTTAATTTGTTCCGTGTCTCTTTAGACAGGGGTTTCCTAACTCTGTCCTCCAAATACCGAGCCACATGTGGAGCGGGTAACCACTCTGCTGACCTCGGGTGATGTAAACTGTCGGGGTCAAATAAGGGGTCGCCCAAAGGGTCCGTTAGGGAGGTAAGACCCGGACCATTGGCCTCAGGGGCCGCACTAGTTAAAGGGCGTGACAGAGGGACCTCAGACTCAAAATCATCCTCCACTAAGACCCCTTCAAGGTCGACATCAGAGGCACTCTGGTCAACACTCAAAGCCTCCTCCTCGGACTCTATCTCTGAGTAAGAACTAGGAACGGGCTGAGCCCGAGCGGATTTCCAGGGGAGCGATTTTTCCGCCTGGCGCGGGCAGGATCTTTTGCGGGTACTAAGCACGCCATCCTTTGATAGAACTAAGCTATCAGTTCTAATATTTCTGGAGGCATCAGAGGCAGGAGGTGGGATAGGAGCAGGGGTCTGAGCCCTCAGAGCTTGGGAAATAGACTGGGAGATTATGGAGGACATGGAACCCATAGCCTGGGAAATGGCATTAGATATGGACTGCTGCAAGGCAGCCGCCTGGGAATCAGCAGGAGAGGAGCTAGCAATGGCCCCCGCTGGGGTAGGGGTAGAGATTAGATCAGCGGGAACCTGTAAGTCAGAGGGCACAGAAGGGGAGACCTCCCTAGGAAGAGGCATGGTGTAGGAAATAGGGAGTTAGTCACTCCAAGTAGAGCCGACGCCACTAGCCTGAACCGCTGCGATTTCCGTACAGAGGCCAACAAGATGGCGCCGATGGAGAGACTCCTCCCCCAGCTCTCGCGGGAATAAGAGAAGAAAAAACGCCCCCCTTCCGGCTTACCAAACGCCGTCAGCGCAGTAAGAAAGAAATCCAAGATGGCGCCCGAGAATCCCGGAGTCAGGCGCAGTGAGAGCGGGAGAAGCGGCCGAAATCTCACAGATCGCGAGATTACAGAAGGAGGAGCGCACGAAACACGAGCTGGGAGAAGTAGAACAAAATGGCCCTGGAAGCGCCGAGGTAAGCAAAGGAGGGAGAAACAACGACCGGGCACAAAGGAGGGTTGGATGGAAAAAATCCTGCCCCGGGCGGGCGGGGAATAGGACGGCAATAAAAGCGGTATTAACCCCCCGATGAATAAAAAAGGGGGGCAAGGGAAAAAAGGGGGAAAAATAATATATATAAAATATAATATGCAATACAATAAAACAACAGGACTATGAGCTGTGCGCTACGATTGGCCAGTGCTGCAGCAAGGGACAACCCTAATACAAAAACTCTGCCCCATACAACAGAGGGAGCTGCACACACTGGAGCCTATACCGGGCGAACGGAGCGGCGCCCAGACATACTAGTAAGTGCAGGGGGACCCCTGGGCGCCGCTCTGCCCACTGATATAGTTAATTTTTAGTTTTTAAACTAGTGAAAGGTCCTCTTTAACTGCCCTATTATTTCTGGTTGATGACCTTTTGTTACAAGCTACTATATGTATCAGCAGGACTCTAAAAACATGTTAATCTGACTTTTTATTAACATTTATTAACAACTGTGTAGTTAACACAGTTTTTAATATCTGGCAGAATCTTTGATGCTGGGGAGAGGGGCACATTTAAAATAATTACCCAATTGCCATTTCGACGCTTTGAATAAGAGAATCTTATGTGCTTAACCGCTTTTATTGTATGTTGGATTGTTATATAACCTGTCGTTGCTTTGTGTGCGCCTGGACAGGTAGGTTCCTAGTGGTGTTGACGAAAACAGGGGACCTGGGGAGCGTTTTTGTCTCATTGAGACTGCGATAGTGCTGGAGTTACAGTACTCTATAAGTGGTTCCCTAGGCTCATTGTTCTGGAGCTTACCTTCCCAGGTGCAAAAACTGCTATCTGTTCCCTCTTCTCCTAACTTGTCACCCTATCTTTGGCGTCGCTAAAGTTGTTTAGTTTATAAGATAATACCAGCAAAGATCCCAGGTAGGAAGTCTTTGGGTGCAAGTGGAGGTAGCCCAGTCTCCAAAATGGATACATTTCTGAAGTCACCACAATACAAGACTAGGACCAAACAGAAGGGCCATAGGGAGAATAAAGTTGACGCAACAAATCCATCCAATATAGGGGGGCCTGATGGGGTGGAGGAGGGCGGGAGCGCCAAACAAGCAGTAACAGAGCAGAGGATAGAAATAGTTGATAAGAAGCTAACAGATCTCCTGAATGCGGTTCAAATATCAAATCAAGCATTGGGAGATCTGTCTGTTAAAATCTCCACAATTCAAATAGATCGGTCTATATTAAAAGATGAGATGAACAAAGAACGTGAGAGAGTGAAAGATCTTCACGGGGTTACAAAAGAATTAAAGCGAGAAATGGAAGGGATGACGAATACTGTAGACTCTACTACAGGAAAGAGTTACCGAAATGGAGGATAGATCCCGCAGATCAAATATTCACCTGGTTGGGTTCCCTAAAGGGTCCGAAAAAGAAGAGCCAACAGGGTTTAACCAACAATGGCTAATAAAAATAAAAATTAAGTATGAAATGCACACGATATCTGATCATTCCCCTATGGTCATTACGATAAGAATGGGGAATGTCAAAATGAAAACAAGGAGTTTTAAACTAAATCCGCATTGGATTAAGTTAATTAAGTATCAGGAAAGTATAATAAAGGAAATCCGGGAGTTCTGGGTATTGAATGTTCTGTCTGCACCCATACATGTAGTATGGGATGCCTTTAAAGCATTTTTTGCGTGGTGTATATATTGCCAAAATTAACGGGAAAAAGAAAGAATATGCCGCAAAAGAACTTGCTCTTAAAAAAAGGGTTCAGTGTTTACAGGGAGAGCTAATTAACAATAATATTACCGCACAATCACTTTTTGAGGAAGCCAGATTAGAACATAAAAATTACCTATACGAAAAAGCACAACATAAGTTTTTTTTTACAGGAGCTAAATACTTCTCGCAAGCAGGGAAACCGGGTAACCTCTTGTCACTTTTGATTCAAAATCAAAAAAGTAGAAACAGAATAAAAAAAAAAAAGAGTGTAACCAGAGAGATAATTACGCGCCCGGAGGATATTGAGCGAGAATTCGTAAACTATTACAATATCTTATATAGTTGTGCATATATATAGGGGAGCAAATCCTGCACTTGTGGCCCGTTGCTAATGGCAATCCCCAGCAAAATGCATACAATGGAGGATGCCCGTGGCGAACCACAAGTACCACAATAGACATCCTACACAAGGTAACAAGTGTGGATGTGATAATTAATATAACAATATAACAAAACAATAACAAACATAGGTGCACTCTGCAGTCTCACTAATTCTCAAACTGATTTTAAAATTGAGAGATTAGTCAACATGTCCTACGGTGTAGAACATGTCTAAGCCCGAGCACCGCGCCAAGGTTTCTCAAGTAGCCCGGGACCCTACACTCTCCTACCTGAGCCATATGGGCGATACCAGGAGCCAGTGGGCAAATTACAGGAGCATAAGGCCGACTCGCAAACAACTCACCAGTTACCTCCAGCATGTGGCCATGCTTGCAATGGGAGGAGGGAGGAGTCTGTGAGTCCCACTCAAGACTTGCTGATATAGCCCAGGCTTTACAGGTGCACCTAAATGTGACCTGTAGATGGAAAACAGGCACATTTAAATAGGAGTTTATACACCTCCAGGAATCTATATATACAAACTAAGAAGACAGGTTGGCATTAGCAGGAGCTGCTCAAACCCACATGCAGTTGTGCATATATATAGGGGAGCAAATCCTGCACTTGTGGCCCGTTGCTAATGGCAATCCCCAGCAAAATGCATACAATGGAGGATGCCCGTGGCGAACCACAAGTACCACAATAGACATCCTACACAAGGTAACAAGTGTGGATGTGATAATTAATATAACAATATAACAAAACAATAACAAACATAGGTGCACTCTGCAGTCTCACTAATTCTCAAACTGATTTTAAAATTGAGAGATTAGTCAACATGTCCTACGGTGTAGAACATGTCTAAGCCCGGACACCACGACAAGGTTTCTCAAGTAGCCCGGGACCCTACACTCTCCTACCTGAGCCATATGGGCGATACCAGGAGCCAGTGGGCAAATTACAGGAGCATAAGGCCGACTCGCAAACAACTCACCAGTTACCTCCAGCATGTGGCCATGCTTGCAATGGGAGGAGGGAGGAGTCTGTGAGTCCCACTCAAGACTTGCTGATATAGCCCAGGCTTCACAGGTGCACCTAAATGTGACCTGTAGATGGAAAACAGGCACATTTAAATAGGAGTTTATACACCTCCAGGAATCTATATATACAAACTAAGAAGACAGGTTGGCATTAGCAGGAGCTGCTCAAACCCACATGCAGTTGTGCATATATATAGGGGAGCAAATCCTGCACTTGTGGCCCGTTGCTAATGGCAATCCCCAGCAAAATGCATACAATGGAGGATGCCCGTGGCGAACCACAAGTACCACAATAGACATCCTACACAAGGTAACAAGTGTGGATGTGATAATTAATATAACAATATAACAAAACAATAACAAACATAGGTGCACTCTGCAGTCTCACTAATTCTCAAACTGATTTTAAAATTGAGAGATTAGTCAACATGTCCTACGGTGTAGAACATGTCTAAGCCCGGACACCACGACAAGGTTTCTCAAGTAGCCCGGGACCCTACACTCTCCTACCTGAGCCATATGGGCGATACCAGGAGCCAGTGGGCAAATTACAGGAGCATAAGGCCGACTCGCAAACAACTCACCAGTTACCTCCAGCATGTGGCCATGCTTGCAATGGGAGGAGGGAGGAGTCTGTGAGTCCCACTCAAGACTTGCTGATATAGCCCAGGCTTTACAGGTGCACCTAAATGTGACCTGTAGATGGAAAACAGGCACATTTAAATAGGAGTTTATACACCTCCAGGAATCTATATATACAAACTAAGAAGACAGGTTGGCATTAGCAGGAGCTGCTCAAACCCACATGCAGTTGTGCATATATATAGGGGAGCAAATCCTGCACTTGTGGCCCGTTGCTAATGGCAATCCCCAGCAAAATGCATACAATGGAGGATGCCCGTGGCGAACCACAAGTACCACAATAGACATCCTACACAAGGTAACAAGTGTGGATGTGATAATTAATATAACAATATAACAAAACAATAACAAACATAGGTGCACTCTGCAGTCTCACTAATTCTCAAACTGATTTTAAAATTGAGAGATTAGTCAACATGTCCTACGGTGTAGAACATGTCTAAGCCCGGACACCACGACAAGGTTTCTCAAGTAGCCCGGGACCCTACACTCTCCTACCTGAGCCATATGGGCGATACCAGGAGCCAGTGGGCAAATTACAGGAGCATAAGGCCGACTCGCAAACAACTCACCAGTTACCTCCAGCATGTGGCCATGCTTGCAATGGGAGGAGGGAGGAGTCTGTGAGTCCCACTCAAGACTTGCTGATATAGCCCAGGCTTTACAGGTGCACCTAAATGTGACCTGTAGATGGAAAACAGGCACATTTAAATAGGAGTTTATACACCTCCAGGAATCTATATATACAAACTAAGAAGACAGGTTGGCATTAGCAGGAGCTGCTCAAACCCACATGCAGTTGTGCATATATATAGGGGAGCAAATCCTGCACTTGTGGCCCGTTGCTAATGGCAATCCCCAGCAAAATGCATACAATGGAGGATGCCCGTGGCGAACCACAAGTACCACAATAGACATCCTACACAAGGTAACAAGTGTGGATGTGATAATTAATATAACAATATAACAAAACAATAACAAACATAGGTGCACTCTGCAGTCTCACTAATTCTCAAACTGATTTTAAAATTGAGAGATTAGTCAACATGTCCTACGGTGTAGAACATGTCTAAGCCCGGACACCACGACAAGGTTTCTCAAGTAGCCCGGGACCCTACACTCTCCTACCTGAGCCATATGGGCGATACCAGGAGCCAGTGGGCAAATTACAGGAGCATAAGGCCGACTCGCAAACAACTCACCAGTTACCTCCAGCATGTGGCCATGCTTGCAATGGGAGGAGGGAGGAGTCTGTGAGTCCCACTCAAGACTTGCTGATATAGCCCAGGCTTTACAGGTGCACCTAAATGTGACCTGTAGATGGAAAACAGGCACATTTAAATAGGAGTTTATACACCTCCAGGAATCTATATATACAAACTAAGAAGACAGGTTGGCATTAGCAGGAGCTGCTCAAACCCACATGCAGTTGTGCATATATATAGGGGAGCAAATCCTGCACTTGTGGCCCGTTGCTAATGGCAATCCCCAGCAAAATGCATACAATGGAGGATGCCCGTGGCGAACCACAAGTACCACAATAGACATCCTACACAAGGTAACAAGTGTGGATGTGATAATTAATATAACAATATAACAAAACAATAACAAACATAGGTGCACTCTGCAGTCTCACTAATTCTCAAACTGATTTTAAAATTGAGAGATTAGTCAACATGTCCTACGGTGTAGAACATGTCTAAGCCCGGACACCACGACAAGGTTTCTCAAGTAGCCCGGGACCCTACACTCTCCTACCTGAGCCATATGGGCGATACCAGGAGCCAGTGGGCAAATTACAGGAGCATAAGGCCGACTCGCAAACAACTCACCAGTTACCTCCAGCATGTGGCCATGCTTGCAATGGGAGGAGGGAGGAGTCTGTGAGTCCCACTCAAGACTTGCTGATATAGCCCAGGCTTTACAGGTGCACCTAAATGTGACCTGTAGATGGAAAACAGGCACATTTAAATAGGAGTTTATACACCTCCAGGAATCTATATATACAAACTAAGAAGACAGGTTGGCATTAGCAGGAGCTGCTCAAACCCACATGCAGTTGTGCATATATATAGGGGAGCAAATCCTGCACTTGTGGCCCGTTGCTAATGGCAATCCCCAGCAAAATGCATACAATGGAGGATGCCCGTGGCGAACCACAAGTACCACAATAGACATCCTACACAAGGTAACAAGTGTGGATGTGATAATTAATATAACAATATAACAAAACAATAACAAACATAGGTGCACTCTGCAGTCTCACTAATTCTCAAACTGATTTTAAAATTGAGAGATTAGTCAACATGTCCTACGGTGTAGAACATGTCTAAGCCCGGACACCACGACAAGGTTTCTCAAGTAGCCCGGGACCCTACACTCTCCTACCTGAGCCATATGGGCGATACCAGGAGCCAGTGGGCAAATTACAGGAGCATAAGGCCGACTCGCAAACAACTCACCAGTTACCTCCAGCATGTGGCCATGCTTGCAATGGGAGGAGGGAGGAGTCTGTGAGTCCCACTCAAGACTTGCTGATATAGCCCAGGCTTTACAGGTGCACCTAAATGTGACCTGTAGATGGAAAACAGGCACATTTAAATAGGAGTTTATACACCTCCAGGAATCTATATATACAAACTAAGAAGACAGGTTGGCATCAGCAGGAGCTGCTCAAACCCACATGCAGTTGTGCATATATATAGGGGAGCAAATCCTGCACTTGTGGCCCGTTGCTAATGGCAATCCCCAGCAAAATGCATACAATGGAGGATGCCCGTGGCGAACCACAAGTACCACAATAGACATCCTACACAAGGTAACAAGTGTGGATGTGATAATTAATATAACAATATAACAAAACAATAACAAACATAGGTGCACTCTGCAGTCTCACTAATTCTCAAACTGATTTTAAAATTGAGAGATTAGTCAACATGTCCTACGGTGTAGAACATGTCTAAGCCCGGACACCACGACAAGGTTTCTCAAGTAGCCCGGGACCCTACACTCTCCTACCTGAGCCATATGGGCGATACCAGGAGCCAGTGGGCAAATTACAGGAGCATAAGGCCGACTCGCAAACAACTCACCAGTTACCTCCAGCATGTGGCCATGCTTGCAATGGGAGGAGGGAGGAGTCTGTGAGTCCCACTCAAGACTTGCTGATATAGCCCAGGCTTTACAGGTGCACCTAAATGTGACCTGTAGATGGAAAACAGGCACATTTAAATAGGAGTTTATACACCTCCAGGAATCTATATATACAAACTAAGAAGACAGGTTGGCATTAGCAGGAGCTGCTCAAACCCACATGCAGTTGTGCATATATATAGGGGAGCAAATCCTGCACTTGTGGCCCGTTGCTAATGGCAATCCCCAGCAAAATGCATACAATGGAGGATGCCCGTGGCGAACCACAAGTACCACAATAGACATCCTACACAAGGTAACAAGTGTGGATGTGATAATTAATATAACAATATAACAAAACAATAACAAACATAGGTGCACTCTGCAGTCTCACTAATTCTCAAACTGATTTTAAAATTGAGAGATTAGTCAACATGTCCTACGGTGTAGAACATGTCTAAGCCCGGACACCACGACAAGGTTTCTCAAGTAGCCCGGGACCCTACACTCTCCTACCTGAGCCATATGGGCGATACCAGGAGCCAGTGGGCAAATTACAGGAGCATAAGGCCGACTCGCAAACAACTCACCAGTTACCTCCAGCATGTGGCCATGCTTGCAATGGGAGGAGGGAGGAGTCTGTGAGTCCCACTCAAGACTTGCTGATATAGCCCAGGCTTTACAGGTGCACCTAAATGTGACCTGTAGATGGAAAACAGGCACATTTAAATAGGAGTTTATACACCTCCAGGAATCTATATATACAAACTAAGAAGACAGGTTGGCATTAGCAGGAGCTGCTCAAACCCACATGCAGTTGTGCATATATATAGGGGAGCAAATCCTGCACTTGTGGCCCGTTGCTAATGGCAATCCCCAGCAAAATGCATACAATGGAGGATGCCCGTGGCGAACCACAAGTACCACAATAGACATCCTACACAAGGTAACAAGTGTGGATGTGATAATTAATATAACAATATAACAAAACAATAACAAACATAGGTGCACTCTGCAGTCTCACTAATTCTCAAACTGATTTTAAAATTGAGAGATTAGTCAACATGTCCTACGGTGTAGAACATGTCTAAGCCCGGACACCACGACAAGGTTTCTCAAGTAGCCCGGGACCCTACACTCTCCTACCTGAGCCATATGGGCGATACCAGGAGCCAGTGGGCAAATTACAGGAGCATAAGGCCGACTCGCAAACAACTCACCAGTTACCTCCAGCATGTGGCCATGCTTGCAATGGGAGGAGGGAGGAGTCTGTGAGTCCCACTCAAGACTTGCTGATATAGCCCAGGCTTTACAGGTGCACCTAAATGTGACCTGTAGATGGAAAACAGGCACATTTAAATAGGAGTTTATACACCTCCAGGAATCTATATATACAAACTAAGAAGACAGGTTGGCATTAGCAGGAGCTGCTCAAACCCACATGCAGTTGTGCATATATATAGGGGAGCAAATCCTGCACTTGTGGCCCGTTGCTAATGGCAATCCCCAGCAAAATGCATACAATGGAGGATGCCCGTGGCGAACCACAAGTACCACAATAGACATCCTACACAAGGTAACAAGTGTGGATGTGATAATTAATATAACAATATAACAAAACAATAACAAACATAGGTGCACTCTGCAGTCTCACTAATTCTCAAACTGATTTTAAAATTGAGAGATTAGTCAACATGTCCTACGGTGTAGAACATGTCTAAGCCCGGACACCACGACAAGGTTTCTCAAGTAGCCCGGGACCCTACACTCTCCTACCTGAGCCATATGGGCGATACCAGGAGCCAGTGGGCAAATTACAGGAGCATAAGGCCGACTCGCAAACAACTCACCAGTTACCTCCAGCATGTGGCCATGCTTGCAATGGGAGGAGGGAGGAGTCTGTGAGTCCCACTCAAGACTTGCTGATATAGCCCAGGCTTTACAGGTGCACCTAAATGTGACCTGTAGATGGAAAACAGGCACATTTAAATAGGAGTTTATACACCTCCAGGAATCTATATATACAAACTAAGAAGACAGGTTGGCATTAGCAGGAGCTGCTCAAACCCACATGCAGTTGTGCATATATATAGGGGAGCAAATCCTGCACTTGTGGCCCGTTGCTAATGGCAATCCCCAGCAAAATGCATACAATGGAGGATGCCCGTGGCGAACCACAAGTACCACAATAGACATCCTACACAAGGTAACAAGTGTGGATGTGATAATTAATATAACAATATAACAAAACAATAACAAACATAGGTGCACTCTGCAGTCTCACTAATTCTCAAACTGATTTTAAAATTGAGAGATTAGTCAACATGTCCTACGGTGTAGAACATGTCTAAGCCCGGACACCACGACAAGGTTTCTCAAGTAGCCCGGGACCCTACACTCTCCTACCTGAGCCATATGGGCGATACCAGGAGCCAGTGGGCAAATTACAGGAGCATAAGGCCGACTCGCAAACAACTCACCAGTTACCTCCAGCATGTGGCCATGCTTGCAATGGGAGGAGGGAGGAGTCTGTGAGTCCCACTCAAGACTTGCTGATATAGCCCAGGCTTTACAGGTGCACCTAAATGTGACCTGTAGATGGAAAACAGGCACATTTAAATAGGAGTTTATACACCTCCAGGAATCTATATATACAAACTAAGAAGACAGGTTGGCATTAGCAGGAGCTGCTCAAACCCACATGCAGTTGTGCATATATATAGGGGAGCAAATCCTGCACTTGTGGCCCGTTGCTAATGGCAATCCCCAGCAAAATGCATACAATGGAGGATGCCCGTGGCGAACCACAAGTACCACAATAGACATCCTACACAAGGTAACAAGTGTGGATGTGATAATTAATATAACAATATAACAAAACAATAACAAACATAGGTGCACTCTGCAGTCTCACTAATTCTCAAACTGATTTTAAAATTGAGAGATTAGTCAACATGTCCTACGGTGTAGAACATGTCTAAGCCCGGACACCACGACAAGGTTTCTCAAGTAGCCCGGGACCCTACACTCTCCTACCTGAGCCATATGGGCGATACCAGGAGCCAGTGGGCAAATTACAGGAGCATAAGGCCGACTCGCAAACAACTCACCAGTTACCTCCAGCATGTGGCCATGCTTGCAATGGGAGGAGGGAGGAGTCTGTGAGTCCCACTCAAGACTTGCTGATATAGCCCAGGCTTTACAGGTGCACCTAAATGTGACCTGTAGATGGAAAACAGGCACATTTAAATAGGAGTTTATACACCTCCAGGAATCTATATATACAAACTAAGAAGACAGGTTGGCATTAGCAGGAGCTGCTCAAACCCACATGCAGTTGTGCATATATATAGGGGAGCAAATCCTGCACTTGTGGCCCGTTGCTAATGGCAATCCCCAGCAAAATGCATACAATGGAGGATGCCCGTGGCGAACCACAAGTACCACAATAGACATCCTACACAAGGTAACAAGTGTGGATGTGATAATTAATATAACAATATAACAAAACAATAACAAACATAGGTGCACTCTGCAGTCTCACTAATTCTCAAACTGATTTTAAAATTGAGAGATTAGTCAACATGTCCTACGGTGTAGAACATGTCTAAGCCCGGACACCACGACAAGGTTTCTCAAGTAGCCCGGGACCCTACACTCTCCTACCTGAGCCATATGGGCGATACCAGGAGCCAGTGGGCAAATTACAGGAGCATAAGGCCGACTCGCAAACAACTCACCAGTTACCTCCAGCATGTGGCCATGCTTGCAATGGGAGGAGGGAGGAGTCTGTGAGTCCCACTCAAGACTTGCTGATATAGCCCAGGCTTTACAGGTGCACCTAAATGTGACCTGTAGATGGAAAACAGGCACATTTAAATAGGAGTTTATACACCTCCAGGAATCTATATATACAAACTAAGAAGACAGGTTGGCATTAGCAGGAGCTGCTCAAACCCACATGCAGTTGTGCATATATATAGGGGAGCAAATCCTGCACTTGTGGCCCGTTGCTAATGGCAATCCCCAGCAAAATGCATACAATGGAGGATGCCCGTGGCGAACCACAAGTACCACAATAGACATCCTACACAAGGTAACAAGTGTGGATGTGATAATTAATATAACAATATAACAAAACAATAACAAACATAGGTGCACTCTGCAGTCTCACTAATTCTCAAACTGATTTTAAAATTGAGAGATTAGTCAACATGTCCTACGGTGTAGAACATGTCTAAGCCCGGACAACACGACAAGGTTTCTCAAGTAGCCCGGGACCCTACACTCTCCTACCTGAGCCATATGGGCGATACCAGGAGCCAGTGGGCAAATTACAGGAGCATAAGGCCGACTCGCAAACAACTCACCAGTTACCTCCAGCATGTGGCCATGCTTGCAATGGGAGGAGGGAGGAGTCTGTGAGTCCCACTCAAGACTTGCTGATATAGCCCAGGCTTTACAGGTGCACCTAAATGTGACCTGTAGATGGAAAACAGGCATTGCAAGCATGGCCACATGCTGGAGGTAACTGGTGAGTTGTTTGCGAGTCGGCCTTATGCTCCTGTAATTTGCCCACTGGCTCCTGGTATCGCCCATATGGCTCAGGTAGGAGAGTGTAGGGTCCCGGGCTACTTGAGAAACCTTGTCGTGGTGTCCGGGCTTAGACATGTTCTACACCGTAGGACATGTTGACTAATCTCTCAATTTTAAAATCAGTTTGAGAATTAGTGAGACTGCAGAGTGCACCTATGTTTGTTATTGTTTTGTTATATTGTTATATTAATTATCACATCCACACTTGTTACCTTGTGTAGGATGTCTATTGTGGTACTTGTGGTTCGCCACGGGCATCCTCCATTGTATGCATTTTGCTGGGGATTGCCATTAGCAACGGGCCACAAGTGCAGGATTTGCTCCCCTATATATATGCACAACTGCATGTGGGTTTGAGCAGCTCCTGCTAATGCCAACCTGTCTTCTTAGTTTGTATATATAGATTCCTGGAGGTGTATAAACTCCTATTTAAATGTGCCTGTTTTCCATCTACAGGTCACATTTAGGTGCACCTGTGAAGCCTGGGCTATATCAGCAAGTCTTGAGTGGGACTCACAGACTCCTCCCTCCTCCCATTGCAAGCATGGCCACATGCTGGAGGTAACTGGTGAGTTGTTTGCGAGTCGGCCTTATGCTCCTGTAATTTGCCCACTGGCTCCTGGTATCGCCCATACGGCTCAGGTAGGAGAGTGTAGGGTCCCGGGCTACTTGAGAAACCTTGTCGTGGTGTCCGGGCTTAGACATGTTCTACACCGTAGGACATGTTGACTAATCTCTCAATTTTAAAATCAGTTTGAGAATTAGTGAGACTGCAGAGTGCACCTATGTTTGTTATTGTTTTGTTATATTGTTATATTAATTATCACATCCACACTTGTTACCTTGTGTAGGATGTCTATTGTGGTACTTGTGGTTCGCCACGGGCATCCTCCATTGTATGCATTTTGCTGGGGATTGCCATTAGCAACGGGCCACAAGTGCAGGATTTGCTCCCCTATATATATGCACAACTGCATGTGGGTTTGAGCAGCTCCTGCTAATGCCAACCTGTCTTCTTAGTTTGTATATATAGATTCCTGGAGGTGTATAAACTCCTATTTAAATGTGCCTGTTTTCCATCTACAGGTCACATTTAGGTGCACCTGTAAAGCCTGGGCTATATCAGCAAGTCTTGAGTGGGACTCACAGACTCCTCCCTCCTCCCATTGCAAGCATGGCCACATGCTGGAGGTAACTGGTGAGTTGTTTGCGAGTCGGCCTTATGCTCCTGTAATTTGCCCACTGGCTCCTGGTATCGCCCATATGGCTCAGGTAGGAGAGTGTAGGGTCCCGGGCTACTTGAGAAACCTTGTCGTGGTGTCCGGGCTTAGACATGTTCTACACCGTAGGACATGTTGACTAATCTCTCAATTTTAAAATCAGTTTGAGAATTAGTGAGACTGCAGAGTGCACCTATGTTTGTTATTGTTTTGTTATATTGTTATATTAATTATCACATCCACACTTGTTACCTTGTGTAGGATGTCTATTGTGGTACTTGTGGTTCGCCACGGGCATCCTCCATTGTATGCATTTTGCTGGGGATTGCCATTAGCAACGGGCCACAAGTGCAGGATTTGCTCCCCTATATATATGCACAACTGCATGTGGGTTTGAGCAGCTCCTGCTAATGCCAACCTGTCTTCTTAGTTTGTATATATAGATTCCTGGAGGTGTATAAACTCCTATTTAAATGTGCCTGTTTTCCATCTACAGGTCACATTTAGGTGCACCTGTAAAGCCTGGGCTATATCAGCAAGTCTTGAGTGGGACTCACAGACTCCTCCCTCCTCCCATTGCAAGCATGGCCACATGCTGGAGGTAACTGGTGAGTTGTTTGCGAGTCGGCCTTATGCTCCTGTAATTTGCCCACTGGCTCCTGGTATCGCCCATATGGCTCAGGTAGGAGAGTGTAGGGTCCCGGGCTACTTGAGAAACCTTGTCGTGGTGTCCGGGCTTAGACATGTTCTACACCGTAGGACATGTTGACTAATCTCTCAATTTTAAAATCAGTTTGAGAATTAGTGAGACTGCAGAGTGCACCTATGTTTGTTATTGTTTTGTTATATTGTTATATTAATTATCACATCCACACTTGTTACCTTGTGTAGGATGTCTATTGTGGTACTTGTGGTTCGCCACGGGCATCCTCCATTGTATGCATTTTGCTGGGGATTGCCATTAGCAACGGGCCACAAGTGCAGGATTTGCTCCCCTATATATATGCACAACTGCATGTGGGTTTGAGCAGCTCCTGCTAATGCCAACCTGTCTTCTTAGTTTGTATATATAGATTCCTGGAGGTGTATAAACTCCTATTTAAATGTGCCTGTTTTCCATCTACAGGTCACATTTAGGTGCACCTGTAAAGCCTGGGCTATATCAGCAAGTCTTGAGTGGGACTCACAGACTCCTCCCTCCTCCCATTGCAAGCATGGCCACATGCTGGAGGTAACTGGTGAGTTGTTTGCGAGTCGGCCTTATGCTCCTGTAATTTGCCCACTGGCTCCTGGTATCGCCCATATGGCTCAGGTAGGAGAGTGTAGGGTCCCGGGCTACTTGAGAAACCTTGTCGTGGTGTCCGGGCTTAGACATGTTCTACACCGTAGGACATGTTGACTAATCTCTCAATTTTAAAATCAGTTTGAGAATTAGTGAGACTGCAGAGTGCACCTATGTTTGTTATTGTTTTGTTATATTGTTATATTAATTATCACATCCACACTTGTTACCTTGTGTAGGATGTCTATTGTGGTACTTGTGGTTCGCCACGGGCATCCTCCATTGTATGCATTTTGCTGGGGATTGCCATTAGCAACGGGCCACAAGTGCAGGATTTGCTCCCCTATATATATGCACAACTGCATGTGGGTTTGAGCAGCTCCTGCTAATGCCAACCTGTCTTCTTAGTTTGTATATATAGATTCCTGGAGGTGTATAAACTCCTATTTAAATGTGCCTGTTTTCCATCTACAGGTCACATTTAGGTGCACCTGTAAAGCCTGGGCTATATCAGCAAGTCTTGAGTGGGACTCACAGACTCCTCCCTCCTCCCATTGCAAGCATGGCCACATGCTGGAGGTAACTGGTGAGTTGTTTGCGAGTCGGCCTTATGCTCCTGTAATTTGCCCACTGGCTCCTGGTATCGCCCATATGGCTCAGGTAGGAGAGTGTAGGGTCCCGGGCTACTTGAGAAACCTTGTCGTGGTGTCCGGGCTTAGACATGTTCTACACCGTAGGACATGTTGACTAATCTCTCAATTTTAAAATCAGTTTGAGAATTAGTGAGACTGCAGAGTGCACCTATGTTTGTTATTGTTTTGTTATATTGTTATATTAATTATCACATCCACACTTGTTACCTTGTGTAGGATGTCTATTGTGGTACTTGTGGTTCGCCACGGGCATCCTCCATTGTATGCATTTTGCTGGGGATTGCCATTAGCAACGGGCCACAAGTGCAGGATTTGCTCCCCTATATATATGCACAACTGCATGTGGGTTTGAGCAGCTCCTGCTAATGCCAACCTGTCTTCTTAGTTTGTATATATAGATTCCTGGAGGTGTATAAACTCCTATTTAAATGTGCCTGTTTTCCATCTACAGGTCACATTTAGGTGCACCTGTAAAGCCTGGGCTATATCAGCAAGTCTTGAGTGGGACTCACAGACTCCTCCCTCCTCCCATTGCAAGCATGGCCACATGCTGGAGGTAACTGGTGAGTTGTTTGCGAGTCGGCCTTATGCTCCTGTAATTTGCCCACTGGCTCCTGGTATCGCCCATATGGCTCAGGTAGGAGAGTGTAGGGTCCCGGGCTACTTGAGAAACCTTGTCGTGGTGTCCGGGCTTAGACATGTTCTACACCGTAGGACATGTTGACTAATCTCTCAATTTTAAAATCAGTTTGAG
This sequence comes from Bufo bufo, assembly GCF_905171765.1. Taxonomy (NCBI): domain Eukaryota; kingdom Metazoa; phylum Chordata; class Amphibia; order Anura; family Bufonidae; genus Bufo; species Bufo bufo. The sequence continues at coordinate 48,314,491 of NC_053392.1, forward strand.
AATTAGTGAGACTGCAGAGTGCACCTATGTTTGTTATTGTTTTGTTATATTGTTATATTAATTATCACATCCACACTTGTTACCTTGTGTAGGATGTCTATTGTGGTACTTGTGGTTCGCCACGGGCATCCTCCATTGTATGCATTTTGCTGGGGATTGCCATTAGCAACGGGCCACAAGTGCAGGATTTGCTCCCCTATATATATGCACAACTGCATGTGGGTTTGAGCAGCTCCTGCTAATGCCAACCTGTCTTCTTAGTTTGTATATATAGATTCCTGGAGGTGTATAAACTCCTATTTAAATGTGCCTGTTTTCCATCTACAGGTCACATTTAGGTGCACCTGTAAAGCCTGGGCTATATCAGCAAGTCTTGAGTGGGACTCACAGACTCCTCCCTCCTCCCATTGCAAGCATGGCCACATGCTGGAGGTAACTGGTGAGTTGTTTGCGAGTCGGCCTTATGCTCCTGTAATTTGCCCACTGGCTCCTGGTATCGCCCATATGGCTCAGGTAGGAGAGTGTAGGGTCCCGGGCTACTTGAGAAACCTTGTCGTGGTGTCCGGGCTTAGACATGTTCTACACCGTAGGACATGTTGACTAATCTCTCAATTTTAAAATCAGTTTGAGAATTAGTGAGACTGCAGAGTGCACCTATGTTTGTTATTGTTTTGTTATATTGTTATATTAATTATCACATCCACACTTGTTACCTTGTGTAGGATGTCTATTGTGGTACTTGTGGTTCGCCACGGGCATCCTCCATTGTATGCATTTTGCTGGGGATTGCCATTAGCAACGGGCCACAAGTGCAGGATTTGCTCCCCTATATATATGCACAACTGCATGTGGGTTTGAGCAGCTCCTGCTAATGCCAACCTGTCTTCTTAGTTTGTATATATAGATTCCTGGAGGTGTATAAACTCCTATTTAAATGTGCCTGTTTTCCATCTACAGGTCACATTTAGGTGCACCTGTAAAGCCTGGGCTATATCAGCAAGTCTTGAGTGGGACTCACAGACTCCTCCCTCCTCCCATTGCAAGCATGGCCACATGCTGGAGGTAACTGGTGAGTTGTTTGCGAGTCGGCCTTATGCTCCTGTAATTTGCCCACTGGCTCCTGGTATCGCCCATATGGCTCAGGTAGGAGAGTGTAGGGTCCCGGGCTACTTGAGAAACCTTGTCGTGGTGTCCGGGCTTAGACATGTTCTACACCGTAGGACATGTTGACTAATCTCTCAATTTTAAAATCAGTTTGAGAATTAGTGAGACTGCAGAGTGCACCTATGTTTGTTATTGTTTTGTTATATTGTTATATTAATTATCACATCCACACTTGTTACCTTGTGTAGGATGTCTATTGTGGTACTTGTGGTTCGCCACGGGCATCCTCCATTGTATGCATTTTGCTGGGGATTGCCATTAGCAACGGGCCACAAGTGCAGGATTTGCTCCCCTATATATATGCACAACTGCATGTGGGTTTGAGCAGCTCCTGCTAATGCCAACCTGTCTTCTTAGTTTGTATATATAGATTCCTGGAGGTGTATAAACTCCTATTTAAATGTGCCTGTTTTCCATCTACAGGTCACATTTAGGTGCACCTGTAAAGCCTGGGCTATATCAGCAAGTCTTGAGTGGGACTCACAGACTCCTCCCTCCTCCCATTGCAAGCATGGCCACATGCTGGAGGTAACTGGTGAGTTGTTTGCGAGTCGGCCTTATGCTCCTGTAATTTGCCCACTGGCTCCTGGTATCGCCCATATGGCTCAGGTAGGAGAGTGTAGGGTCCCGGGCTACTTGAGAAACCTTGTCGTGGTGTCCGGGCTTAGACATGTTCTACACCGTAGGACATGTTGACTAATCTCTCAATTTTAAAATCAGTTTGAGAATTAGTGAGACTGCAGAGTGCACCTATGTTTGTTATTGTTTTGTTATATTGTTATATTAATTATCACATCCACACTTGTTACCTTGTGTAGGATGTCTATTGTGGTACTTGTGGTTCGCCACGGGCATCCTCCATTGTATGCATTTTGCTGGGGATTGCCATTAGCAACGGGCCACAAGTGCAGGATTTGCTCCCCTATATATATGCACAACTGCATGTGGGTTTGAGCAGCTCCTGCTAATGCCAACCTGTCTTCTTAGTTTGTATATATAGATTCCTGGAGGTGTATAAACTCCTATTTAAATGTGCCTGTTTTCCATCTACAGGTCACATTTAGGTGCACCTGTAAAGCCTGGGCTATATCAGCAAGTCTTGAGTGGGACTCACAGACTCCTCCCTCCTCCCATTGCAAGCATGGCCACATGCTGGAGGTAACTGGTGAGTTGTTTGCGAGTCGGCCTTATGCTCCTGTAATTTGCCCACTGGCTCCTGGTATCGCCCATATGGCTCAGGTAGGAGAGTGTAGGGTCCCGGGCTACTTGAGAAACCTTGTCGTGGTGTCCGGGCTTAGACATGTTCTACACCGTAGGACATGTTGACTAATCTCTCAATTTTAAAATCAGTTTGAGAATTAGTGAGACTGCAGAGTGCACCTATGTTTGTTATTGTTTTGTTATATTGTTATATTAATTATCACATCCACACTTGTTACCTTGTGTAGGATGTCTATTGTGGTACTTGTGGTTCGCCACGGGCATCCTCCATTGTATGCATTTTGCTGGGGATTGCCATTAGCAACGGGCCACAAGTGCAGGATTTGCTCCCCTATATATATGCACAACTGCATGTGGGTTTGAGCAGCTCCTGCTAATGCCAACCTGTCTTCTTAGTTTGTATATATAGATTCCTGGAGGTGTATAAACTCCTATTTAAATGTGCCTGTTTTCCATCTACAGGTCACATTTAGGTGCACCTGTAAAGCCTGGGCTATATCAGCAAGTCTTGAGTGGGACTCACAGACTCCTCCCTCCTCCCATTGCAAGCATGGCCACATGCTGGAGGTAACTGGTGAGTTGTTTGCGAGTCGGCCTTATGCTCCTGTAATTTGCCCACTGGCTCCTGGTATCGCCCATATGGCTCAGGTAGGAGAGTGTAGGGTCCCGGGCTACTTGAGAAACCTTGTCGTGGTGTCCGGGCTTAGACATGTTCTACACCGTAGGACATGTTGACTAATCTCTCAATTTTAAAATCAGTTTGAGAATTAGTGAGACTGCAGAGTGCACCTATGTTTGTTATTGTTTTGTTATATCAATATCTTATATACTAATAACAAAAACCTACAGGAAGGAGATGTCGAGATGTTCCTGGAGAGTATCATTGTTCCTAAATTAACAGATCAGGAGTGCAAAATACTAAACCGGCCAATAGAATTAAAGGAACTATCGGCGGACCTCGGGACCATTCAGGGAAATTCTTCCCCAGGGACCGATGGGCTTCCATTTAAAATTTATCGCCAATATGGGGACGTAATCCTGCCAATGTTATTACAGGTCCTAAATAATTCCTATCAGACAGGTCAGTTACCAGCATCTTTATCCAAAGCAGTAATCACACTTATCCTAAAAAAGGGAAAGGATGAGAGGGAGATCGGTGCATATCGCCCAATCTCTCTCTTAAATATAGACTACAAAATTTGTGCTAAAGTACTCGCCAATAGATTAAAGGGAGTAATTGATAGACTAATTCACCCAGACCAGACTGGATTTATACCTAAAAGATTTGTACAATCTAGCATACGTAGAGCCTTTTTAAATAATTATTTGGGTATAAAGCTAAGTGCAAGCATATTAAACTTTGCGAGATTGAATGTTACTCCCTTAATGGCCAGATGTAAAAGTAAGATCGGAGTTTGGCAGAAGTTAGCTATGGGACAGGCGGATAGAATCGCATTGATTAAAATGATTTTGCTTCCCCAGATTCTGTATATTTTGACATCATGTCCAGTTTGGATAGAAGATCAGTTCTTTAACCATTTGAAATGATTGCTTAATGACTTAATTTGGGGAAGAAAAAGGGTTGAAATTAAGCAAAAATATCTCTGGTTGGCGGAAGAGGACGGAGGGCTATCGGTTCCTTTTTTCAGGGTTATTATCTAGCTGCTCAAGTTCAGTGGATAAAGTCAGGGGGAAATAATATAACAGAGTTTTTGGAACGGGGCTTTAATGGCCCAATATATGGTATATTTAGCATATTGGAGACCGGATTTATCAAAAATAAAGGTAAAAAATGGCCAATCTGTCGAATGGTGGATTTGTCGTGGGGAAAGATAAAAAAAATTTGGGGAATTGTTAACACTACAAATTTTTCGCCTTTGTGCGGTAATAGTAATATTGTAGAATTTCAATTAATCACGGATTATAAATACTGGGTAAATCACGGTATTATTTATGCTTCACAATTAACTAAAAGTGGGACAATAAGAACAATAAAAGACTTATGCCCTGGAATTAGCACAGATTTAATGAGTCAATATAGGTACTATCAGTTAAAACACGCATTTGACGCCACACAAAATAGGGATTATTTTATCACAAGAAATCACGAATTTATAGACTTTTGTAGTAAATACATGATCACAAAGGTGACCATTTCTCAGGTTTATAGGTTAATAAGGAAGGGTTTGGCAAAAACACTATAGTTTAATAGTGAATAACAATGGGCAAATGATATAGGATCAGATATAATTGAGTGGGGTAACATTTACAGAAATATTAAAAAAGACTACGATATACAGTAATTTTATGATTATTTATTTTAATATTATTCATAGAATATATTTGACTCCAATATTATTAAGTAAGATCTATAAAGAACGAGAACCAAAATGCTGAAGGTGTCTGGTGGTGGCGCAGCAGCAGCATCAGGAGAAGGCCAACGAGTGGCACAATGATCGAGTCTGGAGTTGGAAGCAGTATGAGGAGGCCACCGAGTGGCATAATGACCGAGTCTGGAGGTGGCAGCAGCAGCAGCATCAGGAGAAGGCTACCGAGTGGCAAAATGACCGAGTCTGGAGTTGGAGGCAGTATGAGGAGGCCACCGCGGTGGCACAATGACCGAGTCTGGAGGTGGCAGCAGCAGCAGCATCAGGAGAAGGCCAACGAGTGGCACAATGACAGAGTATAGAGTTGGCAGTATCAGGAGAAGGCCACCGAGTGGCACAATAACCTAGTTTGGAGGTGACAGCAGCAGCATCAGGAGAAGGCCACAGAGTGGCACAATGACCGAGTATGGAGTTGGCAGCATGAGGAGAAGGCCACCGAGTGGCACAATGACCGAGTCTGGAGTTGGCAGCAGTATGAGGAAGCCACAGAGTGGCACAATGACCGAGTCTGGAGGTGGCAGCAGCAGCATCAGAAGAAGGCCACCGAGTGGCACAATGACAGAGTCTTCAGGTGGCAGCAGTATGAGGAAGCCACCAAAGCACAATGATAGAGTCTGGAGTTGGCGACAGCAGCAGCATCAGGAGGATACCACAGAGTGGCAAGGTGACATAGTGTGGATAGGGCAGCAGCAGCATCAGGATACCACAGAGTGGCAAGGTGACATACTGTGGATATGAAAGAAGCACCATCAGGAGACCACAAAGTGACCCGGTGACAGAGTGGGGCGGTGGGTGGCAATACCAGTAACCGCTGACGAAGGTGTGTGAAAGAAGGAGCACTTGGCATCAGGGCCATCTTTAACGCTGGGCAAAGGGGGCAGATGCCTCAGGCCCAGTTGATCCTGGGGGGCCCAAGGCAGCTGCCTCTTGAGGCCTGCTGGCCACTGGTGACATGGGGGGCGGTGGCAGGGCACAGGCACATGAGTGCTTCCATTGTGGAAGCGCTCATCTCCATAGTCATCTGTATCGCCGTCCTCAGGACAGTGATACAGATGGAAGTGCTGTGGTGGGGCAGGGGAGGGAGAGGCGTCTCCCTTCCCCGTTTCTCTGATAGGATGCAGGCACTAGGCCTGCAGCCTATCAGAGGACGGTGCAATGACGTAATTGCGCCGCCTGAGCCGTACAGCGCGGGACACAGGCCGGAAGAGGCCTAAATCGCATCGCTGCCTGCCTGATGGAGGTAAGTATAAGTGTTTCTTTTTTTTATAACGTACTACTACTGGCACATGATTGGGGGGCATCTGTGGGGGCACCTGTTACTGGCACATGATTGGGGGCATCTTTGGGGGCACCTGTTACTGGAACATGATTGTGGGGCATCTATGGGGACACTAGTTACTGGCACATCATTGGGGGGCATCTATGGGGGCACTTATTACTGGCACATTATTGGGGGCACCTGTTACTGGCACATGATTAGGGGGCATCTTTGGGGGCACTTGTTACTGGCACATGATTGGGGGCATCTTTGGGGCACTTGTTACTGGCACATGATTGGGGGCATCTATGGGGGTACTTGTTACTGGCACATGATTGGGGGCATCCATGGGGGTACTTGTTACTGGCACATGATTGGGGGGCATCTATGGGGCACTTGTTACTGGCACATGATTGGGGGGCATCTATGGGGGCACTTGTTACTGGCACATGATTGGGGGGCATCTATGGGGGTACTTGATACTGGCACATGATTTGGGGGCATCTATGGGGACACATGTTACTGGCACATTATTGGGGGGCATCTATGGGGGAACATCTTACTGGCACATTATTGGGGGGCACTGTGGGGCATCTATGGGGGCACTTCTTACTGGCACATTATTGGGGGCACTATAGGGGCATCTATGAGGGCACTTCTTACTGGCACATTATTGGGGGCACTATGGGGGCATCTACTGAGGCCACAAAGAAGGGGTATTTTATATGGGGGAAGGGGGGAGAGGAACACTATGGGGGCTTCTACAGAGGTCACAAAGAAGGGGTATTTTATATGGGGGGCTCTGTATAAGGGCATTTTATACTGGGGCACATTATGGTTGGTACTATGATTGAAGGGGAGAGAGGAGTACTATGGACTCATCTATGGGGGGCACTAAGAAGGGGTTATTTTATACTTGCAAATTATGGGGGACACTGAGGGCATCTACTGGGGCACTATATATAGGGCATTTTATACTGGCACATTATGGGAGTGTGACACAGTGAGGGGTTGTGTCTGGTAAGGCAGGTATTTTCCTCCCAGCATGTGCGGCTTGGCTGGTTTCCAGCCAGGTGAGGTCAAATACCGGATTGGAGTTTAAGTGCCAGTCCAGGTTTTGGCAGCACCTGGCTGTCCTTAAACAGGCAGCTGGGCTCAGCAGAGATGTCTCAGTTTTTTGGCATCTGAGGCTTTGTGGCGTGCTGGAGGGCTGAGAGCCGCTCGCTGGGGAAACAGGCCCCACTAAAGCCTGCTGTGGACTACTGGAGGCAGAACTGCCAGCAAGGTGACTTGTGTTATATGAACTTTCCATTGTGTGTGAATTAACACCAAGACTGCAAAGTTACGTGTTGTTTTGTGCAGTTGCCTCAAGTGTGAATAAACACTGATGTTTTGAGTTAAGAACTTGTATTTTGCCTCTGTACTGCGCCCGCTTACCCTATCTACAGGGACACTAGGAAGAAGGGGGGAGGGAAGCACTATGGGGGCATTTACTTGGGGGCACTATATAGTGGTATTTTATACTGGCACATTATGGGGGCACTATGGGGACATTAGCTCAACTGGGGGCATTAAAAGGGGGTATTTTTTGCACTGGCACATTATAAGGAGAATTATTACTACTGGGGGGGCATTATGATGGGCTTTATTACTACTGGGGGTCTATGGGGAACATGATTACTAGTATGGTCACTATGGGAGCATAATTACTTCTGGGGCACAGTGGGGACATGTTGGGGGCACTGTGGGAGCACTATTACTACCATGTGTGCTCTAGCAGAGAACTATTCCTATTGGTGGGACTTTTGGGAGCAGTATTACTGTGGGGGCACCTTGGCACAGTATCAGCTTACCACAATTATTTTTGGGGGACGTTATGTTTACACTATTAGTGTCAGGGGCACTATTGTTGGGAGCAGTTATTTTAGGGCACTGTGTGCCAATTATTATTGAAGGGCACTATCTGCATGGTACTACTATTATCAGGGGGAGCACAGCGGCACAGTATTGGGGGTGGTAGAATGATTTGTCCAGAAAATGGGAGGATGATGGAAAAGTAGTAAACTAAGATTTTGTTTGTCAAACTGCAGAGACGAGAAATGGCTGAAAAATGTTGGTCTGGTCTGAAGGTCTGAAAGGAGATGAGGAAAGAGAACATCTACATCAAAGAGACGTCACTGGATGTAAGAGGTATGTGGCGCTGTATTACCCTGTATGTAGGGGTGGATGGAGGGGTTAGTAGTACAGTACTATATGCACATTGTAAAAAAAAAAGTAATCTTCAGAAGCTGTGCTTTTTTTAATTTTTAGAATAATGATATAGCCATTTTATTTGATACTTTTGTGCTAATTCTTTTTTATTTTTTTTATATATTAAGGGACACTATAGTCACCAGAACCACAACAGCTAAACGTAGTAGTTCTGGTGTCTATAGCATGTCTCTGCAAGCTTGTTAATGTAAACACTGCCTTTTCAGAAAAAAAGGCAGTATTTACATTACTGCCAAGGAACACTTCTAGGGGCCACTCATCAATATTAAAGTTTACTACTCTACGAGGTGTGTGGATTTTTTTTGTTTGTGTGTGTGTTGTGGTGGAAGGCGTGATTGCATGCTAGGGTGTGGGAAGGCGGGATCCAGGGGGCCCAAGTAAATTCTAGCCCAGGGTCCAATCAATATTAAAGACGGCCCTGCTTGGCATCAGATATGTGGCATCAGGCGGGTGGCAGCATCAGAGTAGTAGCTGAGGCAGGTAGCCAGAAGAAAACTGTCTCTTTTTTCAAGGTTTAGGTGTGGCACCATGGATGATCTAATCAGATGCATCAGCCATTGGTGGGTGGAAATCCTGGCTGATCCACACCTGATACATCTTGACAAAGGTCAGTCTCTCTATATTTTGGGTGGACAGGTGAGTTCTCCTCGGGCTAACTATGGCCCCTGTCGCACTAAACACCCGCTACTGGCAGGGCAGGCCAGCTCTTCGAGGGCAAACTCTGCTAGTTGCGGCCACAAATCCAGTTTGGCTGCCCAGTAGTCCAGCGTATCTTCAATGTGGGTTGTCAGGGTGCTGTGCAAGTATGCCACCACCTGCTGGTTCAGGTCCTGCTCCAGGTCTACCTGTGCAGTGTCCCACTACGTGATTGTGGGCACCGCAAACCTGTTTTATTATGTTTTATTGTCATATATTATGCCTAGTTAGGTCAGTCTTTCCCATAAGTTTAGTCAGAGAGCAGCCATGATGTAGCTGCCTGCTGGAGGGAGGCCTCCTGCCCCTCTGCTCTCTCCCTGTTGGCTCCACAGTCCACAGTCCAGGGTTAAAGCCCACAAGATTCAACCTAGGGATGAGAAAACTACTTCTACAGCTCGCTCGTCCGGGGTGACCAGTGACAAGCTGCTACAGCAAGTATTTAAGGGGATTAGTATATTTTATTCAAGTCATAGGGAAAGCAAACGGCCGAACTCAAAGGCTTCCGAGGCACCTTTGCAATTAGGTGTAGGACACAGCTTCCGGCATCCACACCTCCAGTTTAAAACCGGAGGGCAGTTAGGCCGACTGTCAGAAAAGCACTGGAAACAGAGTATCAAGATTTCTGAAAACCACCTTCAATTCAGGTTAGAATAAGGCGAGAGTTAATACCAATATAACAAAATAATAACAAAGACAGGTGCACTAAACCCTCAAACTGATTTTAAAATTGAGAGATTAGCCAACATATCCTACGGTGTAGGACATGTCTGAGCCCGAGCACCGCGCCAAGGTTTCTCAAGTAGCTCGGGAACCTAACACTCACCTACCTGGGCCATATGGGCTATACCAGGAGCCAGTGGGCAAATTACAGGAGCATGAGGCCGACTCACAAACAACTCACCAGTTACCTCCAGCATGTAACCATGCTAGCAATGGGAGGAGTCTGCCAGTCCCACTCAAGACTGGCTGATATGGCCCAGGCCTCACAGGTGCACCTAAATGTAGCCTGTAGATGGAAAGCAGCATAGGCGTGCGCAGCCTATTGCATTAGGGTGTGCACCCTAAAGCACTAACACACGCCACGCGCATGTGTAAATATATATACATATACTGTACATGCCCACATACCTAAGCTGAAACACACTGGACCAAACCCTCAGCAGTAGGGAAAATGGAAAAAGACTACCAGCTCCTTCAACCACCAAAGGAGCTAGCATCAATCTAGGGGCCTAGTAAAAACAGACACAAAAGGAAAAAGGACTTAAATAAATAGCCTCACCAATTACCAAACGAACCACACCTGATGGGAGGTGGGATTCTGTTCAAACCCAAAACAGTCAGATCGAGTCACATGCAGCAACTCTGACAGATCGTCTCAGAACACCCACAGGGCAGGGCGTGACATATGGGCATCTGTGGATGACGCACTGTTATGGGCATCAGTGGATGACACTATTATGGGGGCATCTGTGGATGATGCACTGTTATAGGCATCTGTGGATGACACTATTATGGGGGCATCTGTGGATGATGCACTGTTATGGGCATCTGTGGATGACACTATTATGGGGGCATCTGTGGATGACACACTGTTATGGGCATCTGTGGATGACACTATTATGGGGGCATCTGTGGATGACACTATTATGGGGGCATCTGTGGATGACACTATTATGGGGGCATCTGTGGATGACACTATTATGGGGGCATCTGTGGATGACGAACTGTTATTGGCATCTGTGGATGACACTATTATGGGGGCTTCTATGGATGACGCACTGTTCTGGGGGCATCTGTGGATGATGAACTGTTATGGGCATCTGTGGATGACACTATTATGGGGGCATCTATGGATGACGCACTGTTATGGGGGCATCTGTGGATGACGCACTGTTATGGGGGCATCTGTGGATGACGCACTGTTATGGGGGCATCTGTGGATGATGCATTGTTATTAACAGTGCGTCATCCACAGATCCCCCCATAACAGTGATCCACAGATATCCCCTTAATAGACTGTTAAGGGGATATCTGTGGATGGCACTGTTATGAGGGCATGATCATTTGTGTGGAATCTGACACAGATGCGGGGGGGATCTGTGGATGACACTGTTATGGGGGGCCGGGGGGATCTGTGGATGACACACTTATATAGCAGCGCCAGCATCTTGTGCTATATGTGTCATGATCATCCACAGATATCTACCCCCCCCCCTTCCATAACAGTGTCCCTGACAGTGACTGACCCCCAACAGGGGGTGGAGGCCGGCAACGATTGTAAGACGGAATCCGCAATCCTTATGTAAGTGAGCTTAAGTTGTACTAGGTATGTACTAGTATTACTACTATCTAATAATCCTTATCTATCACTTCACTAACTTACTGGGACAGTCAGGACTGTAGACAAGATCAGAATCAATTCACTGGGGCAGTTAGGCACACTGGGCGCGGGCAGGCAGGCTCCCGCTCTTCAAACATTCAAAATAGGCACTGGCAGCCGGCGGCAGCGTAACGTGACGTCACTCACTCCGTCACGCCGCACGCGCATGCTCCTCCCACTTTATTAATGAAGCAGGCAGAGCCGGCGCGTGACGTCGGAGTGAGTGACGTTACGCCGTCGGGAGACTGAGACAAGGAGCACAGCGGAGCAGTGGGGGTGGAGTCTGGATTACACTACAGACCAGCACGCAGTATGTATGTATGTCACTCTCATACATGACATGAAGCTGTGCGGTCGGACACTAGTGCGGGGCGGCTGGCAGGCGGCAGTGCAGGAGGCGGAGCACAGGGGTGTGATTAGGGTGTGCCCAGGCACACCCGGCACACCCGGCACACCCCGTGCTCACGCCTATGGAAAGCAGGCACATTTAAATTGGAGTTTATACACCTCCAGGAATCTCTATATATACAAACTGAAAAGAATGGCGTGGTATTAACCAAGCAGGACATGCTCAAACCCACATGCAGTTGTGCATATATATAGGGGAGCAGATCCTGCACTTGTGGCCCGTTGCCAATGACGATCCCCAGCAAAAATGCATACAATGGAGGATGCCCGCAGCGAACCACAAGTACCACAATAGACATCCTACACAAGATAGCAATTATGTGGATGTGATAATCAATATAACAATATAACAAAATAATAACAAAGACAGGTGCACTCTGCGGTCTTACTAAACCCTCAAACTGATTTTAAAATTGAGAGATTATCCAACATATCCTACGGTGTAGGACATGTCTGAGCCCGAGCACCACGCCAAGGTTTCTCAAGTAGCTCGGGGACCAAACACTCACCTACCTGGGCCATATGGGCTATACCAGGAGCCAGTGGGCAAATTACAGGAGCATGAGGCCGACTCACAAACAACTCACCAGTTACCTCCAGCATGTAACCATGCTAGCAATGAGAGTTAATACCATTATACTTCAAAAGCCTAGTCTGAAGCAGTAGCTTTCATATATATAAAAGACAAAGAGCCTGTTTTATATGAGGACTTACAATATCCTACCCCCGTATGCATGAGGGACTGTATTTCATATCTGGATGTACTAAAGACTGTATTTCATATCTGGATGTACTAAAGACTGTTTTATACTTGGATGTAACCGTTACCAGGAGCAACGTTCAGTAAAGGTTATAAGCTGGATTGCACCATGCTTGTCTCAGTCTCCAATTCCTCAGTTAACACTACAGTAAATGGTTGTTCCACCATAAAAGGTACTGGCGTCACGACTGCGAGGGACCTTGCCATAGGCACATTAATACAGACCATCAGAGGCACCTCGAACCACCATCTGGCCTGTGTCCCTTACACCAGAGTGTGCCCCAGAGAATTCCTGTGCCGTTCTCCTCATCACTTGTGCAGGCCTGCTCAGGGACGACATAACCGTGAGTAACCAGAACTGTATTTACCTCAGCCCACCTAATGCTCACACTGTGACCTCACATATAATTCCCTTGTCGATCTGGCATACTGCATAAAATAAATTTGCGTCACGAACAGGATCCATTCCTTTGTGCCTTTAATGAACTGTGTGAACAGGATTTGAAAACCCCTGCACCATTATAGACTGCCTATTGTGAAGCCCCAACTGTTTGATTGATTTTATTGGGCCAAAGAACTGTTTAGGCTGCTTAGAGACTGTCTGCATGTATTGCGCTACACTTCTACTACAAAACCGCATAAAAAAAATAATAATTGTGGATTTTTCAAAAGTCAATAGCGCTGCTTGCTTTATTTGAATGGACTGTTTTGCACTTAATATGGCCGCCTAAGGGACTTGTAATTGTTTGCTGCGCCATCACAGAGCAGCCTGGCGGGAAAAACTAAGTCGCACCCCCTCTCAAAGCGCCACTGTGTTGAAAGGCGAGAATAGTATCTCGGCCGCGCCATAAACCTCATTTGCATGGATAATATATGCGCCGCCTACCCTATACTGGAGTACCTAGGGGGCGTGGAAGAGACAACATGTTAATGGAGACTGCGTCACCGAAGATGGCAGAGAGCGGAGCAACCAGAGAGACTCCAGCATCTACTCTCCACCTCAGCTCGGCACAAGCCATCAGTTCTGTGAAAGGTGCAGAGTCCACCACTTGGAAAGGGAGGGACTGAAGCACCAGCAACTTGGACAGGAGCACGCTCAGCTTCTGCGCTGTTGGATGCGTACACGCATACTGTTGTCTCTTGGCAATCTCTTCGGTGATCGATTGCTGATTGAATGACTGATGAGGAGTAGGAGGAGCAGGAGCATCAGGAACAACAGAGATGGGAAGGATAGACAGCTCCCTTCGGCTGAGGTGGTGGAGCCTTGACTGCCTGAAATCGGGTGCGTTCCACTGGGTGATGCAGCGGTTGCTTCGGCAGGCTGGACAACCACATCGGAGCCACGGTTCTCCCAGGCCACTGGGTGGTGATGCTGCATATGTTTAAGCAGGGCCGTAGTGCCAACATTGGCCCCCTGGCCACGCTTCACCTTCTGCCCACAAATTCTACATATGGCCACGGTCACCTCCTTCGGCGTCTTAACAAAAAACTGCCACACCACCGAGTAGGTGATTTCACCCCCAACAGTACGCACTGAATGACTGCTACCGCCGCTGCTTCTGTGAACCCGTGCACCACTCCTTTCCGGGCAGGTAGACTGCTGCAAAGTGGGTGGTCTACCTTGTGCCCGTTTGGCTCCCAACCTCCCACTGCTGCTAACCTGCTGACTTCCAGCCATGCTAGCGACTTGCTGGCCAGCCGCTGCCTCACGGGCAAGCTGCCACCCTCTTCTCCTGATGACGATGAAGCCCCTTCTTCCCCCGGCTCCCAAGTGCGATCGGCTTCATCATCATCGAGTACTGTCTGCACGTCACTGATGTCCTTCTCAACTGTCTCTGAGTCAGGAGCCTGACCACTCACACCACCACCTTCCACGCCACTCTCCTCATTGCTACTTGCCCGCCTAACGGAGGAAGCGATGGATGTCTCCTCCAGATCTTGGCTGGGCAGTAGCTGCTGACTGTCCTCTAGTAGCTCATCCTTGCTGTATAGTGGGGCTGAGCCCACAGCATATAGTACTTCTCTGGCTGAGGGAACAGAAAAGGACAGAGGCAGGTTGAGGACAGATGAGGGCACAGGGCCTGCTCCCAGACCATGCCAACTAAGGGTTGTGTCTGACGAACCCACCGACAGTTAGCTGCGGGTGTCTGATGTCACATGGGATGAAGTGGATGACCGAGTTAACCAATCAAGAACCGCTGGGTTGCTGGTTAAGACATGACCGCTAGAGGAAACCGGGAACTCAGGCCTCTCGCTGCGACTCCTGCTGCCACGGCCCCTTACTCTGCTGCAACCTCTGCATGCGCCAGAAACATTTAGGCCTCTGTCACTCCTCTGTGCATTGCCTGGCACTTCTCTGTGTGACATACTTTTAGTTGAACTAAATTAATTAAAAGCAAATGAAATCACCCCTAAAAGCGACAAATATATTTTTCTTTTTGTACTGAAATAGGCTAAATGCTTTCACCACAAATAACCGCAACAATGAAGTGCGTATATATTTTTATTTCTGTACTGAAATAGGCCACTAAACGCTTTCAACAAAAATAACTGCAACAGTGAACTGCGTATATCTTTTTCCTTTTGTACTGAAATAGGCCAGTAATCGCTTTCACCACAAATAACTGCAACAGTGAAGTGCGTATATATTATTCTTTTTTTACTGAAATACGCCACTAAATGCTTTTACCACATATAGCTGCAGAAGTGAACTGCGTATATATCTTTCTGTTTGTACTGAAATAGGCCAGTAAACTCTTTCACCACATATAACTACAGAAGTTAACTGCTTATAAATTTTTATTTTTCTACTTAAATATTATCACTAAACGTTTTTACTGCAAATAACTGCAACAGTGAAGTGCGTATATATTATTCTTTTAGTACTGAAATACGCCACTAAACGCTTTCACCACATATAGCTGCAGAAGTGAACTGCGTATATATTTTTCTGTTTGAACTGAAATACGCCACTAAACGCTTTCACCGCATATAACTACAGAAGTAAACTGAGAATATATTTTTCTTTTTCCACAGATATAAGCAACTAAAGGCTTTTCCACATAACATTTGCACCCCAAGAACAAATTGCTGGAATGACAGAGATGTAAAATGGCTATTTGGATCCCCAAATAATCTTTCCCTGCACTTGTAAATCGCATTTCTAGCACTGTCCCTAGTGCCTTCTGACATCTCTTTCTGCACTAAGATGCTGTGCAATAATTCCTCCCTATCCTTTCCCTGCACTTATAAATTGTTTATTCAGGTTTTCTTTTGACAATCAAGTTTTTCCTATTGCTGTCCCTAGTGCCTTCTCACGTCTGTCCCTGCACACAGAATGCTGGAAAATGTCTGACTCCAAGATTGCTGCCATATTTATTGTGCTTTGACATCACAGGGCTGGCTGCTGATTGGCTGCATGCATGCATGGCATTATGGGTGATCCCGCGTTACCAGAGTTCCTTTCTCCATGTCCTCACACGTGCAGCAGCCATTTTAGGAAAAATGTGATTCGTTACCACAAAGCACGAGGAAATTTGCATTTGTTGTGAATCAAATTTTTCCTGAAATTCGGATCGAATTCCACTTCTTCAGTTTCGATTCGCTCATCTCTAATGATGACCTATCCTCAGGACAGGTCAAAAATTTCTGATCTGTGGGATATGGACAGCGGTTTGTCTTCAAGAAACAACCCATTTAATAAAGTCCCGCTCTCAGTGTCCTCATTTATGGGTTGGAATGAAGAGCAACTCTGGAGGACACGCCATGTCCATTCATTACATGGTCAGCCTACTGATTTCAATGAGGACTATGTAATTCTTAATTTCCCCTGTTGGGGTGCTGTAGGGGAATTAAACAGTTGCTTCCAGTTTGCCTCGCAGATTAAAGCCATAGCTGTGGATCCCAGCGGCAGGACACTCAGTGATCAGCTTATGATTGTGGGGATTGTCTGAAGTGGAGAACCCCTATCACCCTTTGTTTATTACACAGATTGATGACATGCGGTCCTCCACGTTCCTCTGGTTCATGTCTCAGAAACCTAGGCTGAGCTTACAGTTACTCAACCTAGATTTTATACTTAGTAAAACCAAACTCTGACCCATTTTTCCGTACACAATACAGTCTGACAGTTATAGCCACATCTACAGCCTGAAGTCAAGCAAAACTTTACAGGTGGGAAGCCAGCAGCTCCGCTGTACAGCAATGTCACCCAGTCCCAACATATGACTGCATTCCCGTTCAAGATTTTACAAGAGGCTATTAAATATATTTTTGCCACCTGCTTTACCATACAGTAGAAATTTACATAGGCTTAGGATCGAATATCAATGTTTTATCAGTGATGGAACCTCCACTGGAACCTTTGACGATGAACGCCATGCTGCAGATATAGCATCGGCACTTGGTGGTAGACATGTATCCAACATTACCTTTCGGCAAATTTCCTCACAATAGAAGTTAAGGACAATATCACAAAATACAATCCACAGAAGTTTTGGGTGATCTCCTATAGACACATACAGCATAAGCATCTCCCGACAAAGTATTTTCAAATCGTGTTTTTTATTGAAGCCTGGTCATCTCCCACCATACCTCTTGGGACATGTTAAGCCAAGAAGGAAGGTAACGAGAGGGACGTTTGTATGTACATGTCGTTATGTATATGTGTATGTAACTACTGTATATGTGTGCATTATTATATATGCATCGGCAATGACCTGCTGTACACAATTTTCACATAATTTGTAAATTACGGTGAATGCTTTAAAAAAACAAAAGCCAGAATTGCTGTTTTGCTGCTTATCAGACACTAAAAACTGAATAAAAAGAGATCAAAAAGCGTTATTTTCCCAAAATTGATTCCAATGAAAACTACTAGTTGTCCTGCAAAAATCAAGCCCTCACACAGCTCTGTAGAAAGAAAATTAAAACGGTTATGGAAGGTGGTGATGCAAGAAAAAAAAAAGTTTTTTTATTGAGCAAAAGTGGTAAAACCTAAAAAAAAGATATGTATTTAGTGTTGCGGTAATTGCAGTGAACCAGAGAATAAAGTTATCATGTTATTTAATATTCCATACAATGTACTTAATTGAAGAGGGAAAAAAATAGTTATTGGGGTGGAATTGGAAAAAATACAATTCTGCTTTTGTTATATGGGTTTAGCATTTACGGCATTCACTGACAGCAGAAATGAAAAGTCCTATCCTTGTTCATAATGTGGCCAACAATAGGACCTGTCATATATATTTGCGGAGCCACAGAACGGACATATGGTTGCAGATACCATACAGTGTGCTGTTTGCATCTTTTGTGGTCCCGTTGAAGTGAATGGCTCCGCATCCGACCTGCAAAAAAAGCTGACAAAAAATATGTTTGTGTGCATGAGCCCTTATTCAGTGGGTCAGTGTAATTACAGCAACCTGCCTCCCAATCTCTCCTTCCCGGCAGGTCTGGCCACCAGGCTCACTCTGTTTATCCTTGCAGCTTGCAACCTACTTGCTATCTTGGCCTCTCTTCCTGTGGCCTTAGGGTGCGCACGCTAATCTACACCCTAATCTACAACTGTGGGTAGGTGCCTGAGCAATAGGTTTCCTAGCACACTAGTATCCCACAAAGATGTATGTTCTGTTGTCTGCCTGTGGACTGACTTTCTGTCTGTTTACTGGATTCTGACCCTTCACTGACTGACTTGACCTCGGACCATCTACCTTTTACATAGCCCTTACATAGCCTGGAGGTGTGTTTGGGATCATCAACCTGTTGAGAAACAAATTATGGTTCACTAACCAAAAATCTCAAATTTTGACTCATCAGACCACATTACAGATTTCCACTGGATTCTTGGACAAAGCAATTCTCTTCTTAATGTCAGTAAAACATTTGTAATACCCCAAAGGGACTACTGCAAAGGGTTAATTGTGACACCACTGTGTTTATTATCTCTGTACTGTGACATCTCTGTGGTTATTATCTCTGTATTGTGACATCACTGTTTATTATCCCTATACTGTGACATCACTGTGTTTATTATCCTGTACTGTGACATCTCTGTGTTTATTATCCCTGTACTGTGACATCACAGTTTATTATCCTTGTACTGTGACATCACTGTGTTTATTATATCTGTACTGTGACATCACTGTGTTTATTATCTCTGTACTGTGACATCACTGTGTTTATTATCCCTGTACTGTGATATCACTGTGTTTATTATCTCTGTACTGTGACATCACTGTGTTTTTTATCTCTGTACAGTGACATCACTGTTTATTATCTCTGTACTGTGACATCACTGTTTATTATCCCTGTACTTAGGCTACTTTCACACCTGCGTTTAGGTGCGGATCAGTCTGGTATCTGCACAGACGGATCCGCACCTATATGCAAACACTTAGATCCGTTCAGAACGGATCCGTTTGCATTACCATGAACAAAAAAAAATATAAAAAATGTATTTTTTATTTTTTTTGTTCATGATAATGCAAACGAATCCGTTTTGACTTTACATTGAAAGTCAATGGGGGACGGATCCGTTTGAAAATTGAGCCATACTGTGTCAACTTCAAACGGATCCGTCCCCATTGACTTGTGTTCAGTATCTTTTTATTGTTATATCACTGTGTTTATTATCCCTGTACTGTGACATCACTGTGTTTATTATCCCTGTACTGTGACATCACTGTGTTTATTATCTCTGTACTGTGACATCACTGTGTTCAGTATCTTTTTATTGTGACATAACTGTGTTTATTATCCCTGTACTGTGACATCACTGTGTTTATTATCCCTGTACTGTGACATCACTGTGTTTATTATCCCTGTACTGTGACATCACTGTGTTTATTATCTCTGTACTGTGACATCACTGTGCTTATTATCCCTGTACTGTGACATCACTGTGTGTATTATCCCTGTACTGTGACATCACTGTGTTTATTATCCCTGTACTGTGACATCACTGTGTTTATTATCCCTGTACTGTGACATCACTGTGTTTATTATCCCTGTACTGTGACATCACTGTGCTTATTATCCCTGTACTGTGACATCACTGTGTTTATTATCCCTGTACTGTGACATCACTGTGTTTATTATCCCTGTACTGTGACATCACTGTGTTCAGTATCTTTTTATTGTGACATCACTGTGTTTATTATCCCTGTACTGTGACATCACTGTGTTTATTATCCCTGTACTGTGACATCACTGTGTTAATTATCCCTGTACTGTGACATTACTGTGTTTATTATCCCTGTACTGTGACATCACTGTGCTTATTATCCCTGTACTGTGACATCACTGTGTTCAGTATCTTTTTATTGTGACATCACTGTGTTTATTATCCCTGTACTGTGACATCACTGTGTTTATTATCCCTGTACTGTGACATCACTGTGTTCAGTATCATTTTTATTGTGACATCACTGTGTTTATTATCCCTGTACTGTGACATCACTGTGTTTATTATCCCTGTACTGTGACATCACTGTGTTAATTATCCCTGTACTGTGACATTACTGTGTTTATTATCCCTGTACTGTGACATCACTGTGCTTATTATCCCTGTACTGTGACATCACTGTGTTCAGTATCTTTTTATTGTGACATCACTGTGTTTATTATCCCTGTACTGTGACATCACTGTGTTTATTATCCCTGTACTGTGACATCACTGTGTTTATTATCTCTGTACTGTGACATCACTGTGTTCAGTATCTTTTTATTGTGACATCACTGTGTTTATTATCCCTGTACTGTGACATCACTGTGTTTATTATCCCTGTACTGTGACATCACTGTGTTTATTATCCCTGTACTGTGACATCACTGTGTTTATTATCTCTGTACTGTGACATCACTGTGCTTATTATCCCTGTACTGTGACATCACTGTGTGTATTATCCCTGTACTGTGACATCACTGTGTTTATTATTCCTGTACTGTGACATCACTGTGTTTATTATCCCTGTACTGTGACATCACTGTGTTTATTATCCCTGTACTGTGACATCACTGTGCTTATTATCCCTGTACTGTGACATCACTGTGTTTATTATCCCTGTACTGTGACATCACTGTGTTTATTATCCCTGTACTGTGACATCACTGTGTTCAGTATCTTTTTATTGTGACATCACTGTGTTTATTATCCCTGTACTGTGACATCACTGTGTTTATTATCCCTGTACTGTGACATCACTGTGTTTATTATCCCTGTACTGTGACATTACTGTGTTTATTATCCCTGTACTGTGACATCACTGTGCTTATTATCCCTGTACTGTGACATCACTGTGTTCAGTATCTTTTTATTGTGACATCACTGTGTTTATTATCCCTGTACTGTGACATCACTGTGTTTATTATCTCTGTACTGTGACATCACTGTGTTTATTATCCCTGTACTGTGACATCACTGTGTTCATTATATCTGTACTGTGACATCACTGTTTATTATCCCTGTACTGTGACATCAATGTGTTCAGTATCTTTTTATTGTGACATCACTGTGTTTATTATCCCTGTACTGTGACATCACTGTGTTTATTATCCCTGTACTGTGACATCACTGTGTTTATTATCCCTGTACTGTGACATCACTGTGTTTATTATCCCTGTACTGTGACATCACTGTGCTTATTATCCCTGTACTGTGACATCACTGTGTTCAGTATCTTTTTATTGTGACATCACTGTGTTTATTATCCCTGTACTGTGACATCACTGTGTTTATTATCTCTGTACTGTGACATCACTGTGTTTATTATCCCTGTACTGTGACATCACTGTGTTCATTATCCCTGTACTGTGACATCACTGTGTTTATTATCCCTGTACTGTGACATCACTGTGTTTATTATCCCTGTACTGTGACATCACTGTGCTTATTATCCCTGTACTGTGACATCACTGTGTTCAGTATCTTTTTATTGTGACATCACTGTGTTTATTATCTCTGTACTGTGACATCACTGTGTTTATTATCCCTGTACTGTGACATCACTGTGTTTATTATCTCTGTACTGTGACATCACTGTGTTTATTATCCCTGTACTGTGACATCACTGTGTTTATTATCCCTGTACTGTGACATCACTGTGTTCATTATATCTGTACTGTGACATCACTGTGTTTATTATCCCTGTACTGTGACATCAATGTGTTCAGTATCTTTTTATTGTGATATCACTGTGTTTATTATCCCTGTACTGTGACATCACTGTGTTTATTATCTCTGTACTGTGACATCACTGTGTTTATTATCTCTGTACTGTGACATCACTGTGTTTATTATCCCTGTACTGTGACATCACTGTGTTTATTATCCTGTACTGTGACATCACTGTGTTCATTATATCTGTACTGTGACATCACTGTTTATTATCCCTGTACTGTGACATCAATGTGTTCAGTATCTTTTTATTGTGATATCACTGTGTTTATTATCCCTGTACTGTGACATCACTTTCAATAGCCCAACCCCAAACAAGGTGAAGACATCACATGATCGTGATGTCTTAAGACATGCCCCCCAACTTAGCAAAGAAAGGAAAATAAAGAAAAGAAAACCGTGCACACAATGAATGGAGATAGTCCTCTCAATTATTAGTCTTGATATGCAGTGAAGTCTCACGCTATTTCAACTGTGAAGAACCGTATATACACATATTAAAATGCTGCCCATATTCATTTGTACAAAAAAAAACAATTTTTTGATATAAAACATAAATCACAAAAAGCTGTTGAGTTCGTAGTCACGGTTTAAGCCCTTTGGCTCCAAAGTTTGGAGCCGATGGATCCAATATGCCTCTCGTCTCATCAGTAACTGATTCCTGTCTCCTCCTCGTCTTGACTGTGCTACAACTTCGATAATTTGAAATCGCAATTGCGCTATGTTATGTCTCTGTTGATGGAAATGATGCTGTGCCGGTAACAGCAGCTTCTTTTTCCTGATAGTGGATTTGTGTTTACTAAACCTGTCTTTCATTCGTGTGGATGTTTCTCCTACATATAGAAGTCCACATGGGCACTTCAAGACGTATATCACGTAAATGCTGTCACAGGTAAAAAAAACAAAACGTATGGGGATATGTTCCCCAGATCGTGGGTGAGTGAAGAAAAAGCCCTTAATAACGCTAGAGCAGTGTATACATCCAAGGCAGGGAAAAGTTCCCTGTCTCGGGGTGCCAAGAACTTTTTGTTCCCTCTTGTCGTTGCCTATGTCAGCTTTAACAATCTTATCGCGGATATTCTCCGCTCTTTTGTAACATATCATAGGCCGACTCTGGAACTCATCAATTGTAGGGTTAGATTCACTTACAATATGCCAATGTTTACTTATTGCCGCTCTGATTTTATGTACCCATGGATGGCACTTAACAATAAGGGGTATAAATGGCTTCTTTTTGGGTTTTTTCAGCTGTATATGGGCTTCTGTCCCTTCGTTCCTGTAACAGATTTGGGGGTATCCCCTTTCTCTGAATTTAGCAGACATTTCCTTCAATCTGATTTCACTCTGTTAAGGATCACCCACAATACTTCTCACACGCTGGTATTGGGAATAGGGTAACGATTCGCTTTGTGGTGGTGGGGTGATTGCTGGTATAAAAATGTATACTATCGTGGTCAGTATCCTTAATGTACAAATCAGTGTCAACATTGTTACCCTCACCCCTAATTACCCACGTGTCAAGAAAGAAGATCCGATCTCTATCGAAATGCAGAGTAAATTGTAACTCTGGCTGCATGGAATTAATAGAATCGGTGAATTGCAACAGGGTTCGAACGTCACACCGCCACACGCAGAACACATCGTCGCCAAAAAATACAATATTGTATATATAATATATTGGAATAAATAAAATCATGTTCGAACTGTGCCATATAGCAATTTGCATATGGCGGTGCGGCGTTCGAGCCCAACGCGGTCTCGCGTTGCTGATGGTAGAAAGTGTCCTGAAACAAAAAATAATTCTGTTCCAGCACAATGGTTAGGAGAGAGAGAAAGACGTTTTTTTCTTCCTCCTTATATGTACTCCTATCAAGCAGCCTTCTCACGACCTCCAGACCTTTTATGTGTGTAATTGAAGTATAGAGGCTGCAGACATCAAATGTCACTAAGATGCATTCTGTGTCAAGTTGCATAGATTTAACTTCATTCAAAAAGTGCTGAGTATCTTTCAGGTAAGATGGAGCTAAGCTCGTGAGTGGAGTTAATATTTTTTCTAGGAGTATCGCCGGAGGAGAGAGAATGGAATCAATAGCAGCCACTATGGGACAACCGGGAGGATGAATTATAGATTTATTCACCTTCGATAAGGTGTAAAACACCGGTATAATGGGGTGCCGATTGGTCAAAACTCGGCGTCTATTGTTCCATTCTCTTTGTATTGTTCCCCCAAGGTTAATAGCATTTGTTTAATGTAACCTGTGGGATCTGATTGCAGTACACGGTATGTTTCCTTGTCCTGCAGCTGTCGCATGATCTCTGAGACATAATAAGATTTATCAAGGACCACCAGGGCTCCCCCTTTATCTGCAGGTTTGAAGACAAGAGATTTATCATCCATTAACTGGGATAGGGCATTTCTTTCTTCTATAGTCACATTGTGATGTATGTGGAAATCTCCCTGTTGAAATTTCCCTAAAAGTGTAGATAAATTCCGTTGGACAAGGTTAACAAATGTTTCAACTGAATGGTATAATTTTGGGGGTGTAAACCGACTCTGAACTTTAAGGCCAAAGCGTGCAAGGGTAAGATTATCAGCATTATCCATCTCCCGCACTACAGGTACATGTTGGTTAATAGAGAAATGTGTTTTAAGATGCACATTACGAAAGAACCTCTGCATGTCAATATCCAAATTAAATGTGTGCAGAATTATTAGGCAAATGAGTATTTTGACCACATCATCCTCTTTATGCATGTTGTCTTACTCCAAGCTGTATAGGCTCGAAAGCCTACTACCAATTAAGCATATTAGGTGATGTGCATCTCTGTAATGAGAAGGGGTGTGGTCTAATGACATCAACACCCTATATTAGGTGTGCATAATTATTAGGCAACTTCCTTTCCTTTGGCAAAATGGGTCAAAAGAAGGACTTGACAGGCTCAGAAAAGTCAAAAATAGTGAGATATCTTGCAGAGGGATGCAGCACTCTTAAAATTGCAAAGCTTCTGAAGCGTGATCATCGAACAATCAAGCGTTTCATTCAAAATAGTCAACAGGGTCGCAAGAAGCGTGTGGAAAAACCAAGGCGCAAAATAACTGCCCATGAACTGAGAAAAGCGTGCAGCTGCCAAGATGCCACTTGCCACCAGTTTGGCCATATTTC
Organism: Bufo bufo; assembly: GCF_905171765.1. Lineage (NCBI taxonomy): Eukaryota > Metazoa > Chordata > Amphibia > Anura > Bufonidae > Bufo > Bufo bufo. Next base: position 48,339,372 of record NC_053392.1, read on the forward strand.
AGAGCTGCAACATCACTGGAGTGCCCAAAAGCACAAGGTGTGCAATACTCAGAGACATGGCCAAGGTAAGAAAGGCTGAAGGACGACCACCACTGAACAAGACACACAAGCTGAAACGTCAAGACTGGGCCAAGAAATATCTCAAGACTGATTTTTCTAAGGTTTTATGGACTGATGAAATGAGAGTGAGTCTTGATGGGCCAGATGGATGGGCCCGTGGCTGGATTGGTAAAGGGCAGAGAGCTCCAGTCCGACTCAGACGCCAGCAAGGTGGAGGTGGAGTACTGGTTTGGGCTGGTATCATCAAAGATGAGCTTGTGGGGCCTTTTCGGGTTGAGGATGGAGTCAAGCTCAACTCCCAGTCCTACTGCCAGTTTCTGGAAGACACCTTCTTCAAGCAGTGGTACAGGAAGAAGTCTGAATCATTCAAGAAAAACATGATTTTCATGCAGGACAATGCTCCATCACACGCGTCCAAGTACTCCACAGCGTGGCTGGCAAGAAAGGGTATAAAAGAAGAAAATCTAATGACATGGCCTCCTTGTTCACCTGATCTGAACCCCATTGAGAACCTGTGGTCCATCATCAAATGTGAGATTTACAAGGAGGAAAAACAGTACACCTCTCTGAACAGTGTCTGGGAGGCTGTGGTTGCTGCTGCACGCAATGTTGATGGTGAACAGATCAAAACACTGACAGAATCCATGGATGGCAGGCTTTTGAGTGTCCTTGCAAAGAAAGGTGGCTATATTGGTCACTGATTTGTTTTTGTTTTGTTTTTGAATGTCAGAAATGTATATTTGTGAATGTTGAGATGTTATATTGGTTTCACTGGTAAAAATAAATAATTGAAATGGGTATATATTTGTTTTTTGTTAAGTTGCCTAATAATTATGCACAGTAATAGTCACCTGCACACACAGATATCCCCCTAAAATAGCTAAAACTAAAAACAAACTAAAAACTACTTCCAAAAATATTCAGCTTTGATATTAATGAGTTTTTTGGGTTCATTGAGAACATGGTTGTTGTTCAATAATAAAATTAATCCTCAAAAATACAACTTGCCTAATAATTCTGCACTCCCTGTATTGCCCGTAGGGCTAAAGGACAATCCCTTTTGTAATATCTTCATTTGTATTGGACTTAAGTTCTTTGACGAGAGGTTCAAAATTTATGTCTCTGTTGTACCTGGGATCTGGTCGGCCTGGGTGCGTCCACCTCCCCGATTAATGACGGCCCGCTCTCCTAGTATTGGCTTTCTTTGTCGGTTGTGTCTGCCTAAAAAAGTGTTGCGTTGGCCAGTGGTAGTATCGCTGCCAGAGCCTGAAGATGCAGAGCCTGTCCTGCGGCTAAATGAACGCACTTGTGGGATGGCTGTGCCCCAAGGTATCTTGCCATTTATACACACGCTGTGTCGGGTAATCCTCAGAGTCTCTTATAAATTTTGCACTCATCTATGGGGGGCACTAGGAAGGGGTTATTTTTAGAGTTGAGCGGACACCTGGAAGTTCGGGTTCGACGGGTTCAGCCGAACTTCAGAAAAAAGTTCGAGTTCGGGACCCGAACTTGACCCTGAACCCGAACCCCATTGAAGTCAATGGGGACCCGAACTTTTGAGCACTAAAATGGCTGTAAAAATGTAATGGAAAGGGCTAGAGGGCTGCAAATGTGGATAGGGAAATGACTTAAAAAAACATAAAATATGTAAAAATAAAAAATAATAATCTTGCTCTAGGAGGACCAGGTCCATATGGAGTAGGAGGTTAAGGAGGCGGTGGATGTGGCGGTGGAGGAGGAGGAGGAGGAGGTAGCTTACACTTCTTTTTGGTTTTAAATGTATTTGTATTTTTTTAAATTAGGGTACACCCCAAAACATTGGGAAATATAACCTGTGATAACAATACACTGGCTGCAGGGCAGGCCAGCACCTCCAAGGGCTAAAGGGCAAGCTCAGGCCATGTGCCCAATTTGGAGACCCAGAAGTTGCAGGGGCTGACCCCTGTCAACTGACCCCATGTCGCACGTCTCCGTGATGTTCACGATCCAATTTGATATCTGCTCTATCAACTTTCGATGTTCTTTTATGCGCCTACCATGGTGATCACGGGTGGCGGGGAATCAGGGTTCCAGGCCAGAGAGGGAGCGTGAGAAAGAGAGACCACATCCAAGGGAGGATTCATTTTTTCAAATTTAAAATTATAGAGTTGAAATATGGGAGAAATTATTAAAGCGTAAAAGTGTGAAAACTTTTCAAAGTTTAAGCATTGAATGAAAGGATGTGGCGTGCATTAATTACTGAATAATATATTACATTTTATTCCCTGTCACCTATGCATAGCAGGTGTTTATTCACGTCTAAAATTGTATAATGTCAACCCAAGAATGTAACAGAAAAATTATTTACATTTATTAAGCTGTCAACTAGGTAGAGGAGGGGTACATCACACCCAAAAATTGGTGAATTTCACCGGAAAATGTAACTGACTATTTTATTTATTTTAACCTGTCTACTAGGTATAGCAGTGGTACTATACACCCAAAAATTGGTGAAATTCACCAGAAAATGTAACTGACAATTTTTTTTTTTCCGGTCTACTAGGTATAGGAGACGGTGCATCACACCCAAAAATTGTTGAATTTCACCAGAATATATAACTGACCATTTTTTTTTTGTTTAACCTGTTTTTGTTTAACCTGTCTACTAGGTATAGCAGTGGTACATCACACCCAAAGATTGGTGAATTTCACCAGAAAATGTAACAGACAAATATTTTTTTTTTTCGGTCTACGAGGCATAGAAGTGGTACATCACACAAAAAAATTGGTGAATTTCACCCGGAAATGTAAATGAAAAAGTAGTGGAATGATATAAAATAAAATACGTACAAATAAAAAAAATTTAAATTGATTTATGAGGTGGAGTTCCATATGGAGTAGGAGTTTGAGAAGGCGGTGGACATAGCGGAGTAGGTGGGAGCGGCGGTGGAGGAGGACGAGGTAGCCAACACAGGTTTTTGGTTTTAATTTAATTTTTTTAAATTAGGGTTCACTCTAAAAGAGTGTGAAATATCCAAAATACAAGAATGAGCAATTGCGTTGCAGTATAACAATAGCTGGTTAGTGCCGGTATACATGTCTATTCTGAACAAGGTACGGACAAGTCCTGTGGGATCCATGCCTGGTTCATTTTAATGAACGTGAGCTTGTCCACATTGGCTGTGAACAGGCGGCTGCGCTTGTCTGTGATGACGTCCCCTGCCGTGCTAAACACACGATCAGATAATACACTGGCTGCAGGGCAGGCCAGCACCTCCAAGGCGTAAAGGGCAAGCTCAGGCCATGTGCCCAATTTGGAGAACCAGAAGTTGAAGGGGGCAGACCCGTCATTCAGTACGTGTAGGCGTGGGCACACATACTGCTCCACCATGTTGGTGAAATGCTGCCTCCTGCTAAGACGTTCCATATCAGCTGGTGGTGCTGGTTGTTGTGGCGTGCTGACAAAGCTTTTCCACATTTTGGCCATGCTAACCCTGCCTTCTCAGGTGCTGGCGGTGCCCCAGCTGAGTGGGCGACCTCTTCCTCGTCCTCTGCCTTCGCCTTGTGCTTCCACTGTGCCCCCGCTGTCAGGTGGGAATGCCACCAGCAGCGCGTCTACCAGCGTGCGCTTGTACTCGCGCATCTTACGATCACGCTCACGTGACAAAATTAGGGACAGCGTGGCAACCCAGTAATCAGCACAAGTTAGAATGTGGGCAACTCGGCGGTCGTTGCGGAGACACTGCAGCATGTAATCGCTCATGTGTGCCAGGCTGCCCAGAGGCAACGAAAAGCTGTCCTCTGTGGGAGGTGTATCGTCTGTGTTCTCTGTATCCCCCCATCCACGCACCAGTGATGGCCATGAGCTGGTCTGGGTGCCACCCTGCTGTGAACATGGTTCCTCCTCCTCCATCTCCTCCACCTCGTCATCCTCCAGAACTGTGCCCTGGCTGGACAATTGTGTACCTTGGGTTTGTGGGTGCAGGAACCCATCCTCGGAGCCACTTGGGAATGACTAACCGGAAACCCTACGAAATGATCCCTCCTCCTCCTGTGCCACATCCTCTTCCATCATCGCCAGGAGCGTTTTTTCAAGGAGGCATAGAAGTGGGATAGTAACGCTGAGAATGGCGTTATCGGCACTGGCCATGTTGGTGGAGTACTCGAAACAGCGCAACAAGGAACACAGATCTCGCATGGAGGCCTGTCATTGGTGGTGAAGTGGTGCTGTTTCGCCGAGCGACTCACCCGTGCGTGCTGCAGCTGAAACTCCACTATCGCCTGCTGCTGCTCGCACAGTCTGGCCAGCATGTCCAAGGTGTTGTTCCACCTTGTGGGCACGTCGCATATGAGGCGGTGAGCAGGAAGGCCGAAGTTAAGCTGCAGAGCTGACAGGCGAGCAGCAGCAGGGTGAGAACGCCGAAAGCACGCACAGACGGCCCGCACTTTATGCAGCAGCTCTGACATATCGGGGTAAGTTTTAAGGAATCTCTGCACCACCAAATTCAGCACATGCGCCAGGCAAGGGATGTGCGTTAAACCGGCTAGTCCCAGAGCTGCTACGAGATTTCGCCCAACATCGCACACCACCAGGCCGGGCTTGAGGCTCACTGGCACCAACCACTCATCGGTCTGTTGTTCAAGGCCCGTCCACAGCTCCTGCGCGGTGTGGTGTTTGTCCCCCAAACAGATAAGTTTTAAACTGCCTGCTGTCGTTTACCCCTGGCTGTGCTGAAGTTGGTGGTGAAGGTATTACGCTGACCGGATGTGAAGCTGGTAGAGGATGAGGAAGCAGAGTAGGAGGAGGAAGCAACAGAAGGCAAACTGAAGCGCCCTGCAATCCTCGGTGGTGGAAGGACATGCGCCAAACTGCTATCTGCCTCAGGCCCAGCCGCTACTGCATTTACCCAGTGTGCTGTTATGTAGATATAACGGCCCTGACCGTGCTTACTGGTCCACGTATCCGTAGTCAGGTGCACCTTGCCACAGATGGCTTTGCACAGTGCACACCTGATTTTGTCCCCTACTTGGTTGTCCAGGGAATGGATGGTTCGCCTTGAAAAGTAGTGGCGGCTGGGCACGACATACTGTGGGACAGCCACCGCCATAAGGCCTTTAAAACTATCCGTCTCCACCAGACGGAATTACAGCATTTCAAAGGCCAGTAATTTAGAAATGCTGGCATTCAGGGTTAGGGATCGCGGGTGGATAGGGGGGTACTTCTTCTTCCTCTCAAGCGTTTGGGAGATGGAGAGCTGAATGCTTCCGTGGGACATTGTGGAGATGCTTGGTGACCCAGGTGGTGTTGTTGCTGGCAGATCCTCTGTTTGCGGGGTGGCAGGTGGCACTGTCACTCCAGAGGTGGATGAAGAGGCCGAGACTGCAGCAGAAGAGGAAGCAGGAGGAGCCAGAGACCTTTCTTGGTTTTTGAGGTGTCTACTCCACTGCAGCTTGTGCTTTGCACTTAAATGCCTGGTCATGCAGGTTGTGCTCAGGTTGAGAACGTTTATGCCTCGCTTCAGGCTCTGATTGCACAGCGTGCAAACCACACGTGTCTTGTCGTCAGCACATTGTCTGAAGAACTGCTACGCCAGGGAACTCCTTGGAGCTGGCTTTGGTGTGCTCGGTCTCTTGCTGCGGTAGGCAGTAGCAGGCGTACTGTCTATAGGACGGCCGCTCCGCTTTTGCACCCTGCTCCCTCTTCTGCTGTGCTGGTGGCTCTGCGCGACCACCGCCTCTTCCTCCGAACTACATCGGTCACTCGCATGACCTTGATTCCATGTGGGGTCGAGGACCTCATCGTCCTCCACATCATCTTCCACCCAGTCTTCACCCCTGCCTTCCTTGTCGGTCTGCACACTTTCTAAAGCCTCAGCAGTTGGCGCCTGTGTTTCGTCATCATCCGAGACGTGCTGCTATGGTCCTCCCATGTACTCATCTTGAAAGATAAGTGGTTGGGTATCGGTGCACTCAATATCTTCCACTCCTGGGGCAGGGCTAGGTGGATGGCCCTGGGAAACCCTGCTAACAGAGTCATCAAAAAGCAGAAGAGACTGCTGCATGACTTGGGGCTCAGACTGCTTGGCTGATTTGCAAGGGGGTGAGGTGAAAGACTGATGGACATTGGCTGCAGGTGCCAACTGTGGTCTTTCAGCAGGAGACTGGGTGGGAGACAATGTGAAAGAACTGGATCCACTGTCAGCAACCCAATCTACTATGGCCTGTACTTGTTCAGGCCTCACCTTTCGTAGAGCAGCATTAGGCCCGACCAAATACAGCTGCAGGTTTTGTCGCCTACTCGCACCTGAGGAAGGGGTTTCACTTGTGCGTGTAGCTGGCACAGATCGACCACGTCCTCTCCCTGCAACAGGATCTCCACCAGCAGCACCACGACCTGGGCCACGTCCCTTATTTGATGCTCTCCTCATATTTTTCGAATTTAGGATCTTGCCCTAAATGGGTGTTTAATTAATAGTAGAATAGAACTACAGTATGTAAAGGGTGTATCTCACACGGCCTGAACCAGACTAGGCCTCAATTAAAGATTTTTTTTGCCCAAAATGGCTGTATTTCAAATGCCTGAATCAAACCCCTGTATGTAGAGGGTGTATCTCACACTGTCTGAACCAGTGTAGGCGTAAATTAAATATTTCTTTGCCCAAAATGTCTGTATTTCAAATGGCTGTATTTCAAATGCCTGAATCAAACCCCTGTATGTAGAGGGTGTATCTCACACTGTCTGAACCAGTGTAGGCCTGAATTCAATATTGGTGCACCAAATGGCGGTATTTCAAATGCCTGAATCAAACCCCTGTATGTAGAGGGTGTATCTCACACGGCCTGAACCAGTGTAGGCCTAAATTAAATATTTCTTTCCCCAAAATGGCTGTATTTCAAATGCCTGAATCAAACTCCTGTATGTAGAGGGTGTATCTCACACGGTCTGAACCAGTGTAGATCTGAATTCAATATTGGTGCACCAAATGGCAGTATTTCAAATGCCTGAATCAAACCCCTGTATGTAGAGGGTGTATCTCACACGGTCTGAACCAGTGTAGGCCTGAATTCAATATTGGTGCACCAAATGGCGGTATTTCAAATGCCTGAATCAAACCCCTGTATGTAGAGGGTGTATCTCACACGGCCTGAACCAGTGTAGGCCTAAATTAAATATTTCTTTCCCCAAAATGGCTGTATTTCAAATGCCTGAATCAAACCCCTGTATGTAGAGGGTGTATCTCACACGGTCTGAACCAGTGTAGGCCTGAATTCAATATTGGTGCACCAAATGGCGGTATTTCAAATGCCTGAATCAAACCCCTGTATGTAGAGGGTGTATCTCACACGGCCTGAACCAGTGTAGGCCTAAATTAAATATTTCTTTCCCCAAAATGGCTGTATTTCAAATGCCTGAATCAAACTCCTGTATGTAGAGGGTGTATCTCACACGGTCTGAACCAGTGTAGATCTGAATTCAATATTGGTGCACCAAATGGCGGTATTTGAAATGCCTGAATCAAACCCCTGTATGTAGGTGCCAACTGTGGGGGACGGATCCGTTTGCAATTGCAGCTCCTCCTACTTACCAGTAGGAGGAGCGCCCGGCCGGTCACAGACAGCGAAGGTAAGTATAATGCTTCTAAAATTGCTAAGTAACCATGGCAACCAGGTTGCCATGGTTACCGATCGGAGTCCCAGCGATTAAACTGGGACTCCGATCGGAACTCTCCGCTGCCACCAATGATGATGGGGGGGGGATTTTAATTTGGAGGGGAAGGGAGGGGGGCCGCACTGGCCACCAATGAATGTACAGTGATACAGCGGAGGGAGAGGGCCGCACTGGCCACCAATGAATGTACAGTAATACAGGGGAGGGAGGGGGGGCACACTGGCCACCAATGAATGTACAGTAATACAGGGGAGAGAGGGGGGGCCGCACTGGCCACCAATGAATGTACAGTAATACAGGGGAGGGAGGGGGGGCCGCACTGGCCACCAATGAATGTACAGTAATACAGGGGAGGGAGGGGGGGCACACTGGCCACCAATGAATTTAAAACTGGGGAGGGAGGGGGGTGTGCCCCCTCCTGCCTGGCAGCACCTGATCTCTTATAGGGGGCTATGATACGCACAATTAACCCCTCAGGTGCGGCACCTGAGGGGTTAATTGTGCGGCAGGCAGCAGGGGGCAGTCATGTACACAGTTCGTAGTATATTCTAACTTGAAGCGTCCCCATCACTATGGGAACGCCTCTGTGTTAGAATATACTGTAGAATATACTACTAACTCAAATCCGATAGTATATTCTAACATAGAGGCGTTCCCATGGTGATGGGGACGCTTCAGATTAAAATATACCATCGGATTGGAGAAAACTCCGATCCGATGATATAATAGGGACTCCTGACTTTACATTGAAAGTCAATGGGGGACGGATCCGTTTGCAATTGCACCATATTGTGTCAACGTCAAACGGATCCGTCCCCATTGACTTGCATTGTAAGTCAGGACGGATCCGTTTGGCTCCGCACGGCCAGGCGGATTGGAGTTGGAGTATCTCACAGGGCCTGAACCAGTGTAGGCCTAAATTAAATATTTCTTTGCCCAAAATGGCTGTATTTCAAATGCCTGAATCAAACCCCTGTATGTAGAGGGTGTATTTCACACAGCCTGAGCCAGTGTAGGCCTGAATTTTTATATTGGTGCACCAAATGGCGGTATTTCAAATGCCTGAATCAAACCCCTGTATGTAGAGGATGTATCTCACGCGGTCTGAACCAGTGTAGGCCTGAATTCAATATTGGTGCACCAATTGGCGGTATTTCAAATCTCTGAATCTAACCCAAATGTATTAAGGGTGTATCTCACAATGACATCTGCATCAAAGGCTGCCAACTAATTTCTTTGTGCCCAAACAAGTGTTTGTTTAACAACTGAATTTGACAGCGGTATATAAGCCTGTAATTTCGCACGTGCTGATGCTGCAAGGCCTGAAAATAATGTTTTTTGTCAAAAAAGTATGTTTTTAAACCCCAGAAAATAATGGGTGTATTTCTAGCTTAAATTGCACACGACTAATCCAGATGTTGTAGATTGCCAAAAATGTTTTTGTTTTTTTTGTAACAGAATATGAAAGCTGTATATATTAAACTTGAATTTAACACTTGCAGATCAGGAAATTACATATTTTTTTGGCAAAAAAGTGGGTTTTGAAAACCCCAGAAAATGATGGGTGTATTTCTAGCTTAAATTGCACACTGACTAGGGCCTCATGCACACGACCGTTGTGTGCATCCGTGGCCGTTGTTCCGTTTTTTCGTGATTTTCTGCGGACCCATTGACTTTCAATGGTTTCCGTTGAAAACTCGGAAAAGGCACCATTGTTCATCCGCGGCCGTGATCCGTGTTTCCTGTCCGTCAAAAAAATATGACCTATCCTATTTTTTTGACGGACAATGGTTCACGAACCCATTCAAGTCAATGGGTCCGTGAGAAAACACGGATGCACACAAGATTGGGGGCAGTCATGTACACAGTTCGTAGTATATTCTAACTTGAAGCGTCCCCATCACTATGGGAAAGCCTCTGTGTTAGAATATACTGTAGAATATACTACTAACTCAAATCCGATAGTATATTCTAACATAGAGGCGTTCCCATGGTGATGGGGACGCTTCAGATTAAAATATACCATCGGATTGGAGAAAACTCTGATCCGATGATATAATAGGGACTCCTGACTTTACATTGAAAGTCAATGGGGGACAGATCCGTTTGCAATTGCACCATATTGTGTCAACGTCAAACGGATCCGTCCCTATTGACTTGCATTGTAAGTCAGGACGGATCCGTTTGGCTCCGCACGGCCTGGCGGACACCAAAACGACTTTTTCCTTTATGTCCGTGGATCCTCCAAAAATCATATAAAAATAAAAAACGGACACGGATCACAGACCTACGGACCCCGTTTTTGCGGACCGCAAAAAAAAAGGTTGTGTGCATGAGGCCTAATCCAGATGTTGTAAATTGCCAAAAAAAAAGTGTTTTTTTGGTAACAGAATATGAAATCTGTATATATTAAACTTGAATTTAACACTTGCAGATCAGGAAAATATTGTTTTTTGACAAAAAAAAGTGTGTTTTTAAAACCCCAGAAAATGATGGGTACGTTTCTAGCTTAAATTGCACACTGACCAATCCAGATGTAGATTGCCAAAAAAATTGTGATTTGCAATGTCCCTAAAGCTCAGATGCTGGTGCACTGAGCTTGCATAAAATGGCCGCCGCTGCCCACCTAACTAACAGAATTATTAAAGTTTTGTTTTTTTTGGTCAATGGGCTCAGGGCAGGGTAAAACGATAGTGTCCTGCACCCACACAACTATTTGTCTGTAGATCGCTGAGTTAGATTCTCTCCTATTCTCTCCCTGAAATCACCAGTCCAGCAGTATCCTCTCCCTACACTTGTAACAGCAGAGTGACGTGCAGCGCTATGTGACTCAAGCTTATATAGAGGCTGGGTCACATGCTGCTCTGGCCAATCACAGCCATGCCAATAGTAGGCATGGCTGTGATGGCTTCTAAGGTCAGACAGTTAACTGCTTGTTGATTGGCTGCTCTGCAGCCTTTCAAAAAGCACCAAGAAAGCGCCGAACACCGAACCCGAACCCAAACTTTTACTGAAATGTTCGGGTTCGGGTCCGGGGTCCAAAAATCCTAAAGTTCGGTACGAACCCAAACTTTACAGTTCGGGTTCGCTCAACCCTAGTCACAGGAACATATGTGACAATAAACACTTCTGGAAGTGAGTGCCGACCCTTCATTGCTACTATTACATGGGATGCCGATTCTAGGACGCGAGCACCGCAAGATTTTACCTGCAGTGCCGACCTATTGGGCAAAATATATCACTGTAGTCTAAGTCTGCAGACATATTTTATATGTTTACATATCTTTCCTCTACTTCTGTCTAACCTACACAATTATCAGACTGCAGGGTCATACTACACAGAATCTGTTTCGCCATTACGGTAGTTCATCACGAGATCTGCCTTCTTGGAGATTTTCTGGCCCAGTCGTCTGGACATCACTATTTGGTTTTTGTCAAAGTCGCTCAGATACTAACGATTGTTCATTTTTCCTACTTTCAACACATGAACTTCAAAAATTGACTTTTTACTTTTTGCCCACTATGTCACCAGTTATCCATATTATTCACTTCACTAGTCCGTGGCTTTAATTTTATAGTTGCTTGATTCATAATCTATATATATATAGTACATGGTAAAATGTGCTTAGATTAAAATTTTATTAGGAAAAAAATAGTGCACAAGGTGGTGAATACTCAGAACCTCCCCGTAATAAGACCTCATTTCAACCTTTTACTGTATTTTATAAGAAATGCGGGATACAAAAGATTTCATCAGTAATGTCACCGCATTCACACTATTCTGGCTTCAGATTTCTTCAGGTACTAGGAACACGACCTAAATACTGGTGGTGGCAGCGGTCACATGCAAATGCGTGACCCAATTCTTCTGGGAAATTTGATATGTCTGGTCAATGGAGGTAGATTATTAGATGATTATTATAGGGTTATGAGGTTTTCATTACAGTGCGGAGGGATTGATGATGTCACAGGGTAGATGACGGGAAATCCCTGCGTTGGTGGATGGCGGTATAAATGATATGGGCTCTTTCAGGAGGATGACACATGAGAAGAACTGTCTCCAAGTTATAGACATCAAGAATGTATCCACCAAGGCCGACATTACTGGTGAGTGATGGGAACAGGACCGGTTTAGACTTCTGAGAGGTGGGTGGGTAGATGGATGGTTGGGAAGGGGGGGGGGGGGGGGTATGTGTTAGCTCTTAAAAGTAACCTTGAGGAGATTCAGAGATAGGTAAGGAATCTTACAAGAAGTATCTGATCTTAGAACATTCTGGCAGATTGCTATCACGTTCTGATCGACGGGGTGACTTCTGTGACCACCCACGACCCCGAGAATGAAGCTGTGCTGCAGTTCCCACTTCTTCTGGTTTGAAAAAGCAATTTTAAGGCAATGAACCCTGGGAAAAGTATGCAAAATAGCGGTCTCTTTAGTGCCACCTATAGGTGATTACCCTGCAACTGCGAATTTGAAAAGTGAGAGGGAAATTAGGAGGAGACTTTGAGGGGAGGACATGGTCAACTTTATGAATGAATGAAGGCATGAAACCTAAAAACAGTGCACATTTTGGCGCAAAACCTCTTTTAGACAGCAAATTTATTAAGAGAGGTGCGCCTTTTATTAACTGTGGTGGCTCAAAACACTCAGGATGCTCTGGTTTTAGCAAGTAACAGCTTTTGTTTTATTCTTTTATATACGTTATATACTATTCTTTCTTATACATTCCTCACAGCCTTCAAAATCTCTGCTTGCTTTCCTTCAATAAGAACTTTCATTGTTTCCTTCAGTTACACTGCTGGCATTAGAGACGCCACCTGTGTTTCCGGTGGAAGTAAACAATGACGGTTTCTATTGAATGACAGCAAGCAGAGATCTTGAAATTGATACAGAAAGTATATTGGAAAAATTGAATAATTTTTATCATATAAAGAATGACCTTTATTTGCTGACACTGTAATATCCCTTTAAGAGGTAGAAAATGACTGACATGATAGTCACCTATAGGGGGCACTGAAGAGATAAAGGGGAAGAAAAAAATATACGCTGAGAAAATAAAAAAAGTGAGCTTCAGCCATATTGGTTACTATGGGCACTATAGGGCAGTAGTATTACTTGGCATTAGTTGGGTATGTCTACAGCTCACCTCTCCGCCCTCTTGTGTTCCATCTTCAGGTGTCTCTGCTGCTCCTGTTTCTTGGGGTTTCCTTTGGCAAAAAATGTCCTATTCCCAAAGAACTGAAACTGATGCAAAATATGAAGGTCAATCTAAACAGCAGCAATATAGCGTTCATCAGCACGGTGCAAGACGACATCCGGCTGCACTCCCTCTCGCCCTGGAGCTACAGGTAAGGCCTGCACTCTGTATACTTAATAATACATACAGGATCCATGCTTCAAGGGGTTTTCCAGCCTGGGGCACTTACCTATCCATAGACTGGTTATAAATGGTAGATTGGTGGAGGTCTGACCTCTGCGATCCCCATCGATCAGAAGATCAAGACTAGGGAGGCTGCACCCCGATACTCCATTCTAAGTCTATGACACTGATGGAGACCTCCAACACAATGGTCTTTTTTGGGATCGTGGGACCAGGATCTCCCGTTCAGGCAATTGGTGGGGAGCACCGATCTAGTGGATAGGTAATAATTACTTCTGGCTGGAGAACCCCATTGGTTGTCACCTTGCCTCTTCCTCTTGAGTATTTTGCAGTCTGTAAGGATGTGTTCACATGAGGCAGTGCTGGATCCGTCATACATTCGACACACTTGATCATTTCCTTTATTGGAACACCCAAAATTGGACTTGGTAACACTCACTTTTGGGAGGGGTTTGTATAAACCCTGCCTCTTTTGAAGTAAGGGTCACAGATAAATCGGGACTCTTGGTGTGTATGTTGGTGCCTGTCATCCGGACTGGAAAAATAATATCACATGGACAAATTTGATGACATTTGCAATGGAGGCACCAAACTGTGCAGCCCACACAAATGTCAACATAGCCTTATTAGTTCTCTCTATGTTTCTCAGCAACCTCTTGACTTAAAGGGGTTGTCTCACCTCTAATATTGGTGCCTTATCGCTAGGATATGCCACCAATGTCAGATAGAATGGAACCCGCACCTATCTCTAGAACGGAGCTCCCAAAGTGACCCGGGGCACACTGCGCATGCGCGGTCTCCCTCCATCCATTTATATGGGAGTGTCTAAAATACTGTAGGCTATTTCAGCAGCTCCATAGAAGTGGTGCACTCTCCATTTATTTCTATGGGACTTCTTAAAATTGCCATAGAAATGAATGGAGAGCAGCCACGCATACGCGGTGTGCTCATGTCCACTTTAGGAGCTCCGTTTTAGTGATAGGTCGGGTCCCAGAGGTGGGACCGGCATCTATCTGACATTAATGGCATATCCTAGTGATATGCCACCAATGTTGGCAGTGAAATAACCCCTTTAATGTGACCACCAGAAAATCTGTACATTACATAACCTAAGTGAGGAAGATTGTAAGCCCTGCCCGATTCCCCCCAAGAGTATAAGGGCCCAGAATTAGAATAAACCGGTCTGTTGTGTTCTTGAAAATCAGGACCATTGGCGCCTATGGATATAGATAGTCCCATTTTTAGCAGGACTGTCCCTTGAATTGGACCACAATAAGGGGCAAGAAATGCAAAGCACAATAGGAAGTTGCAGAATTTTTCATTATATAATGATTAAAGGGGAAGACAACCCTTTTCCAAATGTTCTGTTAGCACCTGCTCGGTACCACCCTCCTCTGCTGGTCGGAGGAGAAAGCTGCTCCAAAGAGCAGCTACGGCTCTGATGGTCCCAGCCTGTCCATGTATTACATGAATAGAAGACATGTAATACTACATTTCTCCTGCAGATGGCACTGTAGGGAAAAACGTATGGCTAACAGATAACAGACGATCATCAGGGTCTTAAGAAAATAGATCTGGCATGATCAAGTGATCACCCTACCAGCTTTAATACATATTAAAAGGGAATGTGTTCTCCACACATCCCCTTTAGGTTTAATAAGATTTAGTGACCCCCTTTAAGATTGCAATGATATTGGATCCATTTATGCCTCATATTCCATTAACCTGCAAATGTGCATTTAGTATTATGCTGGGGGCTTCTTGGGATCTGTCAGCATTTTTCTGACTTCCCACATCCCACACAAGAATGGTTGAGTAAGGTAAGGTCCTTCAACCTGAGAGCTAACAGAAAAGCAGCATATATGAATGTAGCTCTTGGTGTGATTGGAGCAGAAGACGTGATGTAATGCATCATTATATGTAGATTTTTTCTGTATAATCGATTGACAAAATTAATCAATTTTTTTCCCTAGACTGGATGAAGATGAGAATAGACATCCTGCTGTCATCGCTGAGGCTGTATGTAGCCACCACGACTGGTGCCTAGACTCAGAGGGTAAAAAGGACCACAAGAGGAAGTCTATCCCCATCACACATAATACGCTGGTCCTTCGTCGGGAGGTCACAAACTGCCACCATAATTTCCGCCTGGAGTACCAGCTGGTTACAGTTGGCTGTACCTGTTCTGAACCTAATGTTCGTGTTGTTTCATAAAACACCTGTTCATCAGTGCCAAAATTGACCCCATGGATTTTTTTTAATATATACTTAAACGGGCAATTAAAGTAGTTTAGGGGGGGGGGGGGGGGGAAAGTTCAATGAGAACATTCCTTTTGTCCCCACTAGGTGGAGCTCCTATAATGTAGCTTACCACGATCCTTATGCAATGAGCTCCCTCTAGTGGTGACAGAAGGCAGATAGAATTTTACCATTTGACTGGATGGTTGCAGCTTATCTTGATTTAAAGAAAAATTCGTTTTCTTGTGATTATTTGACAGCAATCCTTTGCTTATTTTCCTTCCAGGGACATCATGATCTAGTTAAATCAGTTTATACCGAATCATCCTTTTTTTTTTTTTTGGTCTTATTTTCTGAGTGCACATTTAAGTAATTATGGGGGTAGCCATTGTACCTGTTTTATTGCAAATTTTGAAATTAAAGATCCCTTTGTGAGAAGAGCGCGTCTTTGTTTCTTTAATAAAATGTCCTGCTCATTTGCTCTGTTTAAAGAAACATTCCAGGCAAAACCTGGGGGCAATTGAAATGAAAAAATATGCTGGCATAAGCTGTGTACATATACCTCTTGTTAAATTTGGTGCTTTCGGGATGTCCATAAACCAGAAAATGTAACTTAGTGCAGTGAGGAAAAAATAGCAAGCATAAAGTTGCAATTTTTTTGTGCAAAAATGTGAGACCTTTTTTCAACAGTTTTTGACTAGAGATGGCCCGAACTATCCGACGGCGAACAGTTCCCGGCGAACATAGCTTGTTCGCGTTCGCCTCTGCCGGGCGAACACATGCGATGTTCGGTCCGCCCCCTATACATCATCATTGAGCAAACTTTGACCCTGTACCTCACAGTCAGCAGACACATTCCAGCCAATCAGCAGCATACCCTCCCTCCCAGACCCTCCCACCTCCTGCACAGCATCCATTTTAGATTCATTCTGAAGCTGCAGTCTTAGTGAGAGGAGGGAGACTGTAACTGCTGCTGATTTAATTGGGAAATCGATAGCTAGGCTAGTGAATTCAGTGTCCACTCCAGTCCTGAAAGACTCATCTGATCTCTGCTGTAAGGACAGCGTCCTGACAGCACCCCAAAAAGCCCTTTTTAGGGCTGCAACATTAGTCTGCTTTTTTTTTTTCCTTTATATACATATTGCAGTTGCCTGGCCTGCCTGTGTGTGAGGAGCTGCAGGCCCACAGACTGTAGTGTGCCCACTGCCAGTGCTCACCCCTGTCATTCCGTGTGGCACAGGACTTTGCTTAAAAAAAGGCACTTAATTTTTACACTTTAATCTAAGGTTAGTTGCCTGCCAGTGTGTGTCAGGCTGACTTCCACTGACTGTAGTGTGCCCACTGCCAGTGCCCACCACTCATACCGGCTGGCACAGGACTTTGCATAAAAAAGGCATTAAATTTTTACACTTTAGTGTAATTTCAGCTGCTTGCCTGCTGCTAGTGTGTGTCAGGCCGACTTCAACTGACTGTAGTGTGCCCACTGCCAGTGCCCACCCCTGTCATCCCGTGTGGCACAGGACTTTGCTTAAAAAAAAGGCACTTCATTTTTACACTTTAATCTAAGGTTAGTTGCCTGCCAGTGTGTGTCAGGCCGACTTCAACTGACTGTAGTGTGCCCACTGCCAGTGCCCACCCCTGTCATCCCGAGTGGCACAGGACTTTGCTTAAAAAATAGGCACTTAATTTTTACACTTTAATCTAAGGTTAGTTGCCTGCCAGTGTGTGTCAGGCTGACTTCCACTGACTGTAGTGTGCCCACTGCCAGTGCCCACCACTCATACCGGCTGGCACAGGACTTTGCTTAAAAAAGGCATTTAATTTTTACACTTTAATGTAATTTCAGCTGCTTGCCTGCTGCTAGTGTGTGTCAGGCCGACTTCAACTGACTGTAGTGTGCCCACTGCCAGTGCCCACCCCTGTCATACCGAGTGGCACAGGACTTTGCTTAAAAAATAGGCACTTAATTTTTACACTTTAATCTAAGGTTAGTTGCCTGCCAGTGTGTGTCAGGCTGACTTCCACTGACTGTAGTGTGCCCACTGCCAGTGCCCACCACTCATACCGGCTGGCACAGGACTTTGCATAAAAAAGGCATTTAATTTTTACACTTTAATGTAATTTCAGCTGCTTGCCTGCTGCTAGTGTGTGTCAGGCCGACTTCAACTGACTGTAGTGTGCCCACTGCCAGTGCCCACCCCTGTCATACCGAGTGGCACAGGACTTTGCTTAAAAAATAGGCACTTAATTTTTACACTTTAATCTAAGGTTAGTTGCCTGCCAGTGTGTGTCAGGCTGACTTCCACTGACTGTAGTGTGCCCACTGCCAGTGCCCACCACTCATACCGGCTGGCACAGGACTTTGCATAAAAAAGGCATTTAATTTTTACACTTTAGTGTAATTTCAGCTGCTTGCCTGCTGCTAGTGTGTGTCAGGCCGACTTCAACTGACTGTAGTGTGCCCACTGCCAGTGCCAACCACTGATACCGGGTGGCACAGTAGCTTGCCGATAAATAAGGCATTTAATTTTTAGACAGTAGTCTAAATTCAGTTGCTTGCCTGCTGCCAGTGTGTGTCAGGCCCGCTTCCACTGACTGTAGTGTGCCCACTGCCAGTGCCAACCACTGATACCGGGTGGCACAGTAGCTTGCCGATAAATAAGGCATTTAATTTTTAGACAGTAGTCTAAATTCAGTTGCTTGCCTGCTGCCAGTGTGTGTCAGGCCCTCTTCCACTGACTGTAGTGTGCCCACTGCCAGTGCCAACCACTCATACCGGGTGGCACAGTAGCTTGCCGATAAATAAGGCATTTAATTTTTACACTTTAGTGTAATTTCAGTTGCTTGCCTGCTGCCAGTGTGTGTCAGGCCCGCTTCCACTGACTGTAGTGTGCCCACTGCCAGTGCCAACCACTGATACCGGGTGGCACAGTAGCTTGCCGATAAATAAGGCATTTAATTTTTAGACAGTAGTCTAAATTCAGTTGCTTGCCTGCTGCCAGTGTGTGTCAGGCCCTCTTCCACTGACTGTAGTGTGCCCACTGCCAGTGCCAACCACTCATACCGGGTGGCACAGTAGCTTGCCGATAAATAAGGCATTTAATTTTTACACTTTAGTGTAATTTCAGTTGCTTGCCTGCTGCCAGTGTGTGTCAGGCCCGCTTCCACTGACTGTAGTGTGCCCACTGCCAGTGCCAACCACTGATACCGGGTGGCACAGTAGCTTGCCGATAAATAAGGCATTTAATTTTTAGACAGTAGTCTAAATTCAGTTGCTTGCCTGCTGCCAGTGTGTGTCAGGCCCTCTTCCACTGACTGTAGTGTGCCCACTGCCAGTGCCAACCACTCATACCGGGTGGCACAGTAGCTTGCCGATAAATAAGGCATTTAATTTTTACACTTTAGTGTAATTTCAGTTGCTTGCCTGCTGCCAGTGTGTGTCAGGCCCGCTTCCACTGACTGTAGTGTGCCCACTGCCAGTGCCAACCACTGATACCGGGTGGCACAGTAGCTTGCCGATAAATAAGGCATTTAATTTTTAGACAGTAGTCTAAATTCAGTTGCTTGCCTGCTGCCAGTCAGTGTGTCAGGCCCTCTTCCACTGACTGTAGTGTGCCCACTGCCAGTGCCAACATCATACCTGATCGTATACACACACTGGATGTTTTAAAGCACGTTATTCCAAACAATTTAGGAATGTTAGTTGATTTATGCCCTTTATGGATTAAAACCCGACTCTGCGTCCACTACGTAATTTTCCATGGGAGTTTTGCCATAGATCCCCCTCCGGCATGCCACAGTCCAGGTGTTAGACCCCTTGAAACAACTTTCTCATCACTATTGTGGCCAGAAAGAGTCCCTGTGGGTTTTAAAATTCGCCTGTCTATTGAAGTCTATGGCGGTTCGCCAGTTCGCGAACATTTGCGGAAGTTCGCGTTCGCTGTTCGCGAACTGAAAATTTTATGTTCGCGACATCACTATTTTTGACATATAATTTACCCCTATACATATGTAAAGACAGTATATAAGAGGTTCCTGAGCTCCTCCTAGTGGTGGCTGCAGGAAGCCAGAACTTCATGGGGCTAAATTATTGACTAGATGCTGCTTAGCTGTCATGCGCAGCTGTCACAGTTGATAAATCAGACATAACTTAGCTAACCCAACCCACTTTCGAAAACTGAATTAAATGACAAAAGTTTTAACAAAAATTTGCTGGGTCAAATCCAATCCTAAATTCCACCCTTTGCCTATGTGGGTCATTTGGAGCTCTTTATCTGAAAAACTGAGCTCTAATATAGATATAATAAGACATGTAGAGGGGTTTCCAGGGGACTTTATTTTTAAACAGGGGAGAAATGGGTTAAAAAATCATCAATATTCACCCTCCCCGATCCTCCATCCCTTCCATTCCAGTGCTCCTCTGGTCCCTGCTTCTCCCCACTTCCTGGTATTGACACACAGTAAAATGGTTTCGACCACCTGTTCAGCCAATCACTGGCCACAGAAGGGACCCGTCTCAGCCAGTGATTGGCTGAGTGGTCAGTCCAAGCCATTTCCTGTGTGTCAAGACTGGACCAGGAAGTAGGGAGTGGCGGGGACTGCAGTAGCATGGACCGGCAGTGGCAGCCGATAGGCTTGCATATTGTTGCTTGGCGTTCGGATATTGCATGGCATCGGCCTACGTGATAGGACCCTTTCCAAACACCATGATACTTACATGCTGAGTATGAAGTAGATATTACATGCCTATTGGAAAAAAACAAAAGACGCACAGAATGTCCCTCTAGCTAGGCCTGGTGTCTTGCTCCCCGGTTACTCGTCTAGACCACTCTAATACTTGAAGATTGCCAAGAGAAAATGTAGAGGAGACATTTATTCTTTATTTCTGGTTACAGATCACACAGAAAATTATTGGGAAAAATGTCCATTTTTGAGACATAGAGGCAAAGGTATTATTGCAAAACTTTTTGGAAGCACACTGAAAGGCTTCCATCGCAGAATCACAAATCTCCAACTCCTCATAGAATGACTACCTGTACTATACCTACTGTATAGATCGCCCTCGTGCCACCAAAACAACCCTGATCCATCATGGCATGGACTACACAAGACCTTTGAGGAGTCCTGTGTTATCAGGCAGCAGATTCTGTAAGTTCCTCGGTAAGGGGTCCATGGATTGGACTTGTTTTTCAGCACACCCCATATATGATCAGGTTCAGATTTGGAGAATTAAGAGACAGGTCATCACCTTCATCTCTTTGTCATGTTCCTCATTCCAGGGCAGTGTTTGCCATGTGGCCGAGGCTTTATCCTGTTGATAGAGGCCACTGCCTTTAGGGGGCACTGCTGCCATGAAGAGCTGTAATTATCTGTACAATGATTAGGTAGGTGTTACGTGTCACATCCACGTGATGTTAGGACCCACGGTCTCCCAGCAGAACATTGTCCAAGGCATCAAACTGTCTCTGTCGGCTTGTCTTCTTCCTCATAGTGCACCAGGTGCCATCTCTTCCCCAGGTAAGTGACTCTCACACTCTTTGCTGTCCACATGATATAACATGATTTACCAGACCAGGCCGCCTACTTCCATTGCTCCACAGTCCAATTCTGATATGTATAGACACTCTCAGTGGTGGACAGGGGTCAGCATAGGCGCTCTCACCGATCTTCTGCAGAATCAGAACAGATGGGCTAACCTTCACTACCCATGCATATCTATGAGCCTAGGACAGCCATGATCCTCTCACTGGTTGTCCTTCCTTGGACCAAATTTGGTAAGTATTAACTACTACATACCAGGAGCATCCCACAAGACTGGTCATATTGGAAGTGCTCCGACCAGTCGTCTAGACATTACAACTTGGCCCTTGTCAGAATCGCTAAGATCCTTAAAGGGGCTTTCCAGGGTGACCAGATAGGTCATGAGTATCTGATTAAACGAAAGAAAAAAAAAAAAACAGCCCCCAATGTCTCCATAAAAATCCAAGATTTAACGAATATCCATTAAAAAGCTTGTGTGAACAGGTACCGCAACACGTTTCGGATTTAAAATACTTACTCATGACCTCATGAACAAACACACATCCGAATGAAAATCAGCAGCCCCATGACCGCAAACACAGGTGTACCTCCCGAGCTGTCCATGGGGACTCATAGCAGCAAATAAAGTCCAGCCCTCAGGGGCTCTAGTTTGTAGCAAATACATCTGGTAATTATCCCGTGTGAACAGTGTCTTAGTATAATCACCCCTTCTGTATGGTTTGGACAAATGCTCAATGCCCTGAAAGGAAAAGGAGGAACAATCACAATGATGGACATCCCTATAACGAAGGATGAAAATTGTTGGCACCTGTTCACATAGCAGATCTTGGGGGAAATTTATCAAACTGGTGTAAAGTAGAACTGGTTTAGTTGCCCATAGCAACCAATCAATTCCACCTTTCATTTTCCAAAGGAGCTGTAAAAAATAAAAAGAGGAATCTGATTAGTTTTTATGGGCAACTAAGCCAATTCTACTTTACACCAGTTTGATAAATCTCCCCCAGTAGAGTACATAGAGAAGTAAGGGCCCCATAGCAAGGATCTAACCAGGTACCCACACAGGACAGAAGGGTGTCTGCCTAAACCCCTTTCAATGACCCTTGGGCCATTTCTCCACTGCCTCATTTGCTAAAAGTTGCTTTTTTAGAAGGTAGAGCCCTGACCAAGTTTTCACCTCCAGTAGAAGAGGAGATAATCCCAACTAAGACAGGGCCTCCTCTTGCCCTGGGCCCCAAAGCAGTCGCATGGTCTGCGGCTATGGTAGTTACGCCCCTGATTTTCCCCCTTGTGTCCACACCGATAAGAGTGGCTTTGTGGCTGACGTTCTAAAATTAGGATTTTTTTTTTTTTTACACAGTGTCTTGCCTACTCGGGGTTCATGGTTGCCAACTGTCCCAAATTTAGCGGACCTGTTTTTTATTTTCAGAGACAGTCTATCCTGGACTGAAAATGCGCAGAGCCAGCCCAAACCCCACCCATAAGCAGGTGTGGAATCGGGGCGTTCCCAGGGATGGGGCTTATATGTCCCGATTTTACCAACTGAAACTTTGGTAGGTATGCAGGTTCATAGCACGGATATCCTATATTATGAGAGGTTGGAGCTTCTACATCAGTATCTAATCGGTAGGGGACCACCACCGATCAGCTGTTTGAGAAGGCACCGGTGCTCGCAGCACTTCTGCGGCCTTCTCTCTGCTCACCAATCACAGCGCCATGTAAAAACTGGCTTAGTTGCCCATAGCAACCAATCAGATTCCTCCTTTCATTTTCCAAAGGAGCAGTGGAATCTGATTGGTTGCTAGGGGCAACTAAGCCAGGTTTTAGCTCAAAGTATTATATTTAATTTGTCCAATTCCATATGAAAATGGAGCCTAAATGAGATTTATCAAATTGGTGTAAAGTAGAACTGGCTTAGTTGCCTATAGCAACCAATCAGATTCCACCTTTCATATTTCAGAGCTCCTTTGGAAAATGAAAGATGGATTCTGATTGGTTGCCAGTAGTGTTGAGCGAATCGAAGCATCCAAAGTGTTATTTTATCAGAAGTTTAGAAAAAATTTGATTTGCCACGAATCCAAATTTCCTCACGCTTCGTGGTAATGAATAATTTTTTCCTACAATGGTGGCGGAAAATCAAAAAAAATAATACTCACCTCATCCACTTGATTGCAGAGAAGCCGTCCACTCCTGTCTTGATTGAAGAAAACTCGCCAAATGGCCTGTGGCGAACGCTAAAACGTCATCGCGTGATCACGCTTGCCTAGTCTTCAATCAAGACCGGAGCAGACAATCTCTCCACAATGAAGTGGATGAGGTGAGTATAATTATTTTTTTAACACCGGATTAACCCCTGAGCACCTAAATGTGTGTCTCAGATGTCATAATCAGTGCTCAATGCGGCATCTGAGGGGTTAAACGATGGGGGCAGAGCGATCGGCATTGCCCATCATTGCACCCACTCCATACAATGAAAAGCGATTCAAATTTTTTGGTGAAGTTTGCCAGTTTCTCTTTACACCAGTTTTGATAACTCCTCCCTTATGACTTTCAAGCACATAATAAACAATGGGACCTTTAACGATGGAGTCAAGACGTCAGTTTCCACCAGACACATGAGTTTAGACATGTTGAGACATATAACAACCCCTCCCGGCCGAGCTGTCATGTTCCTCCTCAGCTTTACCACATAAAAAGTATTGCGGCCGCTCAGAAGATTCACAGAAACCACAGAATAAATAAAAAAAATGCTGAATCAGTTCCTGCCGTACATCCTCACATATAGGGCTCATGCACACGACAGTACTTTGCGTTCAGTATACTGGCCGTTTTTTTTTAGTTCAGTATGCGGTACATATACTGAAGCATTCTTTTCAATGGTTCAGCAAAAAAAACTGAAGTGTCTCCGTGTGCATTCCGTTTCAGTATTTCCGTATTTCCGCACCGTGAAAAGATAGAACATGTCCTATTCTTGTCCGCAAATCACTGTGCTTGGCTCCATTCAAGTCAATGGCTCCGCAAAAAAAAACGGAACACATACGGAGATGAAAAGCGGAACAACGGATCCGTAAAAAACGGACCTCAAAACACTGAAAAAGCCATACGGTCGTGTGCATGAGCCCTTACCGTCTGTGTTTAGGTAGAAAACGACTTGTTGAAAGTGACAATCCGTAGTCTGACATAGATGAGACGAGGGGTGCGACATTTTGAAAAAAAAAGCTTTTTATTCTGTCGGAAGTTGTTTACAACTATTGTCTGTGCGAGAACGTATCGGAAAAATGGCGTCCTTTACAAAATTTGATGAAATCTCCATTCCCCTGTGTCAAAAACCATTTATGTCATACATCAAAATGACCACAGAAGAACCGGGAACTTATTAACCCTTCAGCAACACTTTCCAAGAGCCATAACTTTTTCTGTCGAGGAAGCTGTGTCAGGGCTTGCAGGAGAAGATGTCATTTTTTAATACCACATTTTGAAAGTTATATAAATTATGGAAAGATTGGCTAAAAACAGCAATTCCGCCATTGTTTTTAACTCTTTACATGTGTTTTGTGTCCTTGACCATGTGGCATTAATCACAGTATAACTTTATTTTTAGGGTCTATACAATAACAATAGTGTCAAATGTTTATAGTTTTTATGTTTTTCCGCAATGAAAAAACACCGCCATAACTTTTTTTTTTATTACTTTTTTAAAAAAAAAATTGTCCCGCTCGGGCATTTGCTCGCTCATATAACAGCCTCAACACGTTATGTTTAAAACAGACCAGCGTCCTGTTTAGTAGGATAGAAAAATTGCAGCACACAGTTTTTCTTGTTGCTTATTAAATTTTAATTTTTATCACATGATCAAAAATTCCAGTGCAAATTTCACAGCTTTAATGTATAGAAGAAAAATGACCAGACGTTTTGGCCTGTCACGGCCTTCTTCAGTGGTCTTCAATCTACAAAAATAATAATGTATATTTGTATGAGTCATAAAATACATGCATCGAGATCTTGGTTAGGGGAAAAAAAATTTGTGAGAGAAAATTTTAGTATATACATGTACATTGAACATAGGGGATGTTGCCAGCGATTATGGTTTGAATTAATAGAATTAAACGGTGCTATAGGTAAATAGGTTTGTGCATGTAATACATTCCAGTGCCATAATTGCACACATGGGATGTCGCCCAACCTAGGACACATTTGCACTAGTGACCAGACATGTAGGATTAATGATCCACCTAGTGGGTCAGGGGATCATATAGAGTATGTGTATATATGAATATATGGGGTCAGTGCATTGTGTCATCGGCTGGGCAGCCCCCTGGGTGCAAATAGTTTGACCATTATAGAAAGATCATACGATAGATAATGCTACTGCCGGGTATATCCTGAGCAACCTAATCAAGCATAAAAAAACACAATATTGGACCTCAACACTGTTTAGTAGGATGGCGGACCTGGAGGCAGCAGTTGTTTTTTCAAATTACTTTTATAGTGTTTTAAAGGAATATGTGGGGTCATTTATCAAACTGGTGTAAAGTAGACCTGGCTTAGTTGCCCATAGCAACCAATCAGATTCCACCTTTCATTTTTGACAGCTCCTTTGGAAAGTGAAAGGTGGAATCTGATTGGTTGCTATGGGCAACTAAGCCAGGTCTACTTTACACCAGTTTGATAAATGACCCCAATGGGGTTCTGGAGTAGAGTTGAGGGATTCGATTCATTAGAGTTGAAATTCGAATCGAATCAGTAGAATCAGAGTTTCTTCAGAGTCATTTGGGTAGAATTTTTCAAGAGAGAAATAGAAAAAAGAGAGAGAGACCAATACTAACCTAAAAGGAAAATGAAATGTAGGGATTGTCACGCCAAAAGTTGTCTGTATAAATAGACAGATAGATACACAGATAGATCATAGATAGATAGATGCACAGATAGATCTTAGATAGACAGATCACCTTTAGAGCAGGCAGACCACTCAACTGCAGCAGGGCCAGTGCTGAGCTCCTTTTTCCAATGTGAAAAAAACTGTATTTTTATGCAGCCACCACTAGGGAAAGCTCAGTGCAAACACATGACTAAACTGTAAGATACCAGCGTCACTTCTTGGAGGATTGCACTGTAGGGGTACCTCAGAGTGTCTTCAAATACAACATAGCACCTGAAAATGATCCCAGTGAAATCTGCCCTCCAAAAACCACATGGTGCTCCTTCCCTTCTGAGCAGTGCTGTTCGCCCATACAACAGTTTATGAACACACATAAACTGCAGAATCAGGGTAATAAATATTGAGTTTTGTTTGGCTGTTGGAAAATCTGCAAAAAAAGTCATAATAAAGATGTCTTAATAAATCACCCCTTAGGGTCCATTCATAATTCATAATGCGGAACGGAATTGCGGACCCATTCATTTCTATGGGGCAGCACGATGTCCTGCCCGGATCCGGAATTGCGGATCCGCACTTCCGGGTCCGCAATTCCGATCCCGAAAAAAATAGAACATGTCCTATTCTTGTCCGCAATTGCGGACAAGAATAGGCATTTTCTATTAAGTGCTGGCGATGTGCGGTCCGCAAAATGCGGAACATACATCGCCGATGTCCGTGTTTTGCCGATCCACGGATCCGTGGATCCGCAAAACGCACACGGACATGTGAATGGACCCTTAGCCTGTATATTCAGGCTCAAAACACCAGTCCACCACTGCTCGGTGCTAACTAAACATATAAGTCTCCCTGACTATACTAGTGGGTTACTACCAACCACTCGAACAAAGTTTCATTAACGTGTCTATCACGTTCGGGTGTGGGAGGGAAACACCACACCGAACATAGGAGGGAAAGGGGTGAGGAAATAAGCCCTGGAAAATAGGGGAAGGAGATGGACACCTCCTAGTAAAACCCTAATTAAAGTCCTGACTAAGTGCCAGTATGAACAGACCCCAGAGGTAGGTGAGTTCATACACAGGAATACCTAATGTCCTAACTCACCCTATAGAACCCTGGAACTAATGTCAGGACTGAGATAACCTGTTCCTCCAAAAGGAAGGACGAACAGGAGACTCCCTCAGGCCTTAATACAAATGACAGGGAAATGCAACACACAAAATAACCTAAACAAAATACAAAAGGGAAAGAAAACACTTAACTTCAAGTGGCTATGGCAGCACCAGGAACTCAGCCGAGATCCACACACCAGCTAGCCACAACTCAAACTGAAGCTATAAACCGCATTGCATAGTGGGAAAAGCAACAATAAATAGAGAAGGTTAAATGACCATAAAAGCCACACCTGGGGAAAGAAGGTGTGGCAAGCACCAGAAACAACACAGACGTCATTTGATCCAAACAGAAAACATGTCAGATCAAACCACGTGTTGCCAGTCTCACCGATCTCCCGCCACCTGTCGCGGGAACATCCGTGACAGAGTCTCATCTCACACCAGAAATAAATGGCCATTAGATAGATAGATAGATAGATAAATAGATTAAAATATTTTATTGTCTGAGCCCCCTCAACAGTACTATACAATTAATTTATATACAGAGACACTGTAGGAAATGGATGGAGCTTGTAGCTGGCCAGCTAAGACCTGTCCTAGGTTGCTAGTATAGCTTATACTGTATGTGTATACAGCTAGACCTGCCAATAGCCTTAATACAGTTCCTATGTTAAAGACAAAAGCAGAGTTATTTACTGTGACATCATGTTTTGGATGTCATATAACTGTTATATTTTGTGTTCACAGAAGCAGAAAAAGATATTATGCCTTTAAGATTCATTTTGTAATGTAAGGTAAGCTCAGTGACACAGCAGAAAGAACAGAAAGCATAGTGTTAAACCTCATTCACACATCAGTATTTTGGTCAGTGATTGTGAGCCAAAACCAGGACTGGAGCTTCCGCAGACATAAGGTATAGGGAAGAGATCTGCACATGTTCTGTGTTTAGAGCCAAACCTGGTTTTGGCTCAATATCACTGATGTAAATTACTGGCCAAAACACTGATGTGTGAATGAGGCTTTAATCTGTTGTTGCTGGGCAGAAGTCTAGACCAATCACAGCCAGCTTCTCACATCAGCAAGAGTTTTCACCAATCACAGCCAGCCTCACACACAGCGTGTCTGGGAATTCCCCTAGCAGGAGCTGCTGGAATCATTACTCACCAGAGAGAGGAGCTGAACAGACACACAGTTCCAGTCAGAGTCCAGTTTTATGGGAACAAGAGGCCAAAATAGGTATTTAAAACAGTTATATAATGTTCCTACTGTTAGTATAGTGATTAGAACTGTATACTGAACCAGTTATATGTGTGTTTACTTACAGTTCCACCAAATTCAAATTGCAAATACAAATTGCAAGCATTCAGATTCCATATTGCAATCCAAATTGCATGCAACCATACCAGATCATACTTAATCAATCTGCAAATAGTTACTGTGAACTGCATACTGCAAATTGCGACCAAATTCAGCAAGTGAACTATTAGTTAGACCTCAGATATACCT
This sequence comes from Bufo bufo, assembly GCF_905171765.1. Classification (NCBI taxonomy): domain Eukaryota; kingdom Metazoa; phylum Chordata; class Amphibia; order Anura; family Bufonidae; genus Bufo; species Bufo bufo. Next base: position 48,367,731 of record NC_053392.1, read on the forward strand.
CTCAGAGAGCTCATAAAGTGCTTAAATAACTTAAAGTGAGAGTACAGATACTGAAGAGAGAAATATATCCACTATTTTATGTTGAATGACAAGATTGAACATATGAACCACCATCTTATGCATGCCACCATTTTATGATACTTTATTCAACACGTGTTTTGTACATGGACTATCTTCTGCGGAGGCGGCAGTGTTATATATGAAGAAAAGTTGAAGTTAATAAAGAAGTTATTTCAAGCATTTGGTGTGCTCTTTAAACCTACTGTTTCCATAGAACGGCACTAGAGGAATTACAGAGTAATAGACAGTCTGGTTAGACTAAAAGTCAGAGATATCAAAATTCTTCTAATGCCACAGCGCAAAAGGCACTTCATAGTGCTGCGCCTGCCACAACAAGAGCCCCTCAGATAATATCAATAACTCATTCATCAGTGAATAACTGCTGTACTAAATAGTTATTATTAAGAACATTGCGTTTGAAACATGTTAACCTGTGGTGGAGGGTGGTGAAGTCTTACCTATGTACTTTTAACCGTAATTGAAATAAAGGCGACGCAGATTTATTCGGATGCTGGAGACTCCAGAATTTGTTCAACTATCCAAAGGACGAGTCCGGTCCACTCCATGCACCGAACATGTATGGTGAGCTGGAATTTTTTTTACTGAGCATAGTCGTCTTTAGCATCTTCCATATTCTAACAATTGCTCCAACAATTGATCTATTTTCACCAAGCTGCTTGGCCATTGCCCGGTAGCCCTTTCCAGCCTTGTGGAGGTCCACAATTTTGTCTCTGGTGTCTTTTGACAGCTTTTTGGTCTTGCCCATGGAAGTAGTTGGCGTCTGATTGACTGTGGGGTGGACAGGTGTCTTTAAAGAGCTCAGACAGGTGCTACTAAGTTAGATTAGAGTAGAGGTGGACTTTTTAAAGGCTCAGTAAAGGTCTTTGAGAGCCAGAATTCTTGTTGTTTCTCAGGTGTTCAAATACTAATGTTCAGCAGTGCAAGACAAATGAATTCTTTAAAAATCATACAATGTGATTTCCAGAATTTTTAAAATAAAATTCTGTCTCAGAGTGGAAATGCACCTACAATTTGAATTTCAGACCCCTCCATGATTTGTAAGTGGGAGAACTTGCAAAATCGCAGGGTGTTCAAATACTTCTGTCCCTCACTGTATATACTTCCTGGAGACTAGTACATATATGAGAGGAATCTTAGGGAAATATAATGATCCCCGATCACTTTTTCTGTCACACGATAGATATGTAGATAGATAGATAAATAGATAACAATTAGATGGCTAGATATATTTTACAAAGAGATAGATAGATAGATAGATAGATAGATAGATAGATAGATAGATAGATAGACAGATAATACAGTGCTAGGCAGGGTTAGCACATGGTGATATGATCTATTACCAGTACAGTTTAGAAAACATGAATGTGCAGGAAGTTACCAGAAGACATTTATCTAGAAAGCTTTTACCGAAAAAGCCCTGTAAGTGGGTCAAGTGGCTTTCCATTTCTCAATCATACACTCACATCCTGCGACTTCTTATACTCACTTGTATAATATCATCCGGCCGCTCCGTGGAATCTGTGCTCCGCCTGTGTTCTCCCTGTGGTCACAGGTGGGAGCCATCGGCTAAATAAAAGTATCGGGAGGGAAAGATGTGACAGCCTTTACGTAAGTCAGGTGGAAACATTATGTGAGCATAAGTGTATGTCAAAAGGTGAACAAAATGGCCGTTGCCAGTTAACAGTGCCTATAAGTTAGCAGTTCCAGGTTTTGAGATTCAGATGGAGATAAGAAAGGAGAGAGCAGGGAATGGCAATGGGTGACCGGGTGACCATAAAACTGCAAAATGGCTGTTATCGGTCCTGTACAATATACAGTACAGACTAAAAGTTTGGACACACCTTCTCATTCAAAGAGTTTTCTTTATTTTCATGACTATGAAAATTGTAGATTCACACTGAAGGCATCAAAACTATGAATTAACACATGTGGAATTATATACATAACAAACAAGTGTGAAACAACTGAAAATATGTCATATTCTAGGTTCTTCAAAGTAGCCACCTTTTGCTTTGATTACTGCTTTGCACACTCTTGGCATTCTCTTGATGAGCTTCAAGAGGTAGTCCCCTGAAATGGTTTTTACTTCACAGGTGTGCCCTGTCAGGTTTAATAAGTGGGATTTCTTGCCTTATAAATGGGGTTGGGACCATCAGTTGCGTTGAGGAGAAGTCAGGTGGATACACAGCTGATAGTCCTACTGAATAGACTGTTAGAATTTGTATTATGGCAAGAAATAAGCAGCTAAGTAAAGAAAAACGAGTGGCCATCATTACTTTAAGAAATGAAGGTCAGTCAGTCAGCCGAAAAATTGGGAAAACTTTGAAAGTAAGGGCTATTTGACCATGAAGGAGAGTGATGGGGTGCTGCGCCAGATGACCTGGCCTCCACAGTCACCGGACCTGAACCCAATCGAGATGGTTTGGGGTGAGCTGGACCGCAGAGTGAAGGCAAAAGGGCCAACAAGTGCTAAGCATCTCTGGGAACTCCTTCAAGACTGTTGGAAGACCATTTCAGGGGACTACCTCTTGAAGCTCATCAAGAGAATGCCAAGAGTGTGCAAAGCAGTAATCAAAGCAAAAGGTGGCTACTTTGAAGAACCTAGAATATGACATATTTTCAGTTGTTTCACACTTGTTTGTTATGTATATAATTCCACATGTGTTAATTCATAGTTTTGATGCCTTCAGAGTCATGAAAATAAAGAAAACTCTTTGAATGAGAAGGTGTGTCCAAACTTTTGGTCTGTACTGTAGATTGACTTCCATTGTCCAGTCTTGTATCTGGGGGAAGGAGGCTTGTGGACTTGTGTACCTGTGGGTGACAGGAGATGGGGTTGCCAAAAAACCACTCTGCCTTGACCAGGGTATTTAGATACAGAACTAGGCCAGAAAGCCACATACTTGCCCCAGTTGAAGGAAAGCTTAACAGTGCAATTGCTAATGTAAACAATGTTCCTTACCATTTTCAAGATCCATGGTTACAGTCGTTTTTTTGTTGTTGTAGAGGAACAATCCAGAGGTAAAATTGGTATACTAAGGTAGACCTAGTGCAGAATCCGAGGGGGCGGTACTTGACATAGGAGTTCTCTCTTTGGTATACTGATGCTCCTCCCCCGCAGACCCTGAACTACACATTATATAGTATATCTGTTTTGCCCAGGTGTTCCTTTTATTTGCTGAATGATCCTACTTACACGGGGATTCTCTCAAAACTGAGCAGATCTGGGCCACATTACTCCCCAGCAGTTCTCATGAGTAAAGCAAGCCCTGAGATCAGAAGGGAATGACACATCACATCCTACACTTCCAGCACATGCAACGTGCCGCCCACCAGGCCATGATCAGGCTCCCAGTGTGTAGGAAATGCCGAGTGGTATGTTGCGGCCTTATAGTTCTGTGTGTCATGGTGCTCTTACCTGGACACTGTCATTCCCCAGGGTTAGGCTTCATAGCATTCAAAGAAGAGAATTGTGGTTGGTGAAGAATAAGCCAAGTCCAGACTTGATAACGTTCAACAGTTTTACTTAAATAAACTTGCATCAAGACAACACTTGATCTTTCTCTTGGTTCCAGCAGATTTTGAGTGAACTGGCAGCTGAACTTGAATACTCTGCTTGATCCCTCTGCTGTGCTAATCTCTGGCTTCAATCTGGTTACTGTACCTTCAGACGGTTCTGGTACCTTTAAGTGGGGTGCCTATGGCTGTTGAGCCCCTGGTAATACTCTGTCTATGAATTGCAAGGAGTCGGGGAACTCTATGAGCTGCTTCCCCTGGAAGACTCCTGCTGCAGGGGAAGGCGTGGTGGCGCTCCCCTCACTGCACCATTTCTTGTCTCTTTCCAAATTTCTTTCAGCTCCCTATAGCTTTCTACAACCCTCCCGTTGGTAGGAAGCAGGACTAGCCCACTTCTGCCCAAAAGGGGGAGAATGGAATGGTAAGTTTTATTCTATAGAGGGACAGCTAGTTCAGGCCTTTCTTCAGCATCAAACCCTTATTCTGCCATGAAGGAGACTGGAGAAGCCAGTGTAGCATTGCGGCCACCCCAAACCCGGCCACTGCATCTCTCTGCCAGGTACACTGCCACCTGCTGGACAACCAGGCACAGTGCATGTAATACAATACATAAGTTACATAGCAATGTTATTAAGGCACAATATCGAAGGACCTTGAATCAAGCACACAGATGACATTATTGGTTAGACATTGGAGACAATAGCAGAGTGTAGGAATGGTAGTACAGATAAATGGGCCAAAGTAGCTCATAGGGTGAAGATGTCCTATGTTCCTCCACTCATGTGGCGTGCCAGAACAGCAGGGGCGACACATGAGGTGCACGGTGGGCCGATGAGGGGGAGTAGTAATACAGTTCATCGGTTTACTCACGGTTAGCAGAAAGCCTCCCTGGGCCGGCAGCACAGTGATGAGGAAGACAGCACAAAACCTTCCGGGGCACACTGTGTGGTAGGGGAGCACCAGCCTAGATGGAGGTTGAGGTGCCCTTGATGACGGCGGTGTTTAGGGTGCTTGTGGCGGCTGGGTCCCTTGGTGGTATTTGTCGTGACGCCAGTACCGTTTGTGGTGGTACAACCAGTTGTAGTGGTAGTATTGAAGAATGAGGTAGACAGTGGTAGGATACAACTCACAACTTTTACTGTAGCTGGTTTTAGTTGCAGCATAAACATCCAGACAGAATACAGTCTCTGGGTATATAGAGGAATTCTGTTGATCCACTGTTAATAGGTTTGGCTAGGTCCTGACTCAGGCTGTGGCTCAGTAGCACTCTTTTCGGGTATGCTTAGTCCTATAATTTCAAGCTCTTGAACAGGTAGCTAATCTGTCTTCTATACTTTATGGTGAGGCCGCCTGTAGCTAGATTGTCCTCTACCTTGTGCAAAGGTGCCCGTTAAGCCTTAGATAGTGGCTGTTATCACCGATGTCTCTCTGTTTGGATTTCTTCTAGGGACGAAACTGTATCCTCTGGTTGTAGGTAGAGATGTCGCGAACATAAAATTTTTCATTCGCGAACGGCGAACGCAAATTTACGCAAATGTTCGCGAACGGGCGAACCGGGCGAACTGCCATAGACTTCAATAGACATGCGAATTTTAAAACCCACAGGGACTCTTTCTGGCCACAATAGTGATGGAAAAGTTGTTTCAAGGGGACTAACACCTGGACTGTGGCATGCCGGAGGGGGATCCATGGCAAAACTCCCATGGAAAATTACGTAGTTGACGCAGAGTGTGGTAAGTTAAATTCGCAATGCGATTAATATAACCTGCATTAATCGCATTGCGATTACAACTTAGATCTGAGTTCCTAATGGTTGTATTGCTAGAATTGACGAATATAACGGATATAGCACTATATTCTCAATCTTCATTATATTCTAGCAATACAACCATTAGGAACCCAGCTCTAAGTTGAATTCGCAATGCGAGTAATATAATCTGTCAAATTTGTGACACTGCAGCTTCAGAATGAACCTAAGATGGATGCTGTCCTTGCTTTTTGATAGGAGGTGGGAGGGTCTGGGAGGGAGGGTCTGCTGCTGATTGGCTGGAATGTGTCTGCTGACTGTGAGGTACAGGGTTAAAGTTTGCTCAATGATGATGTATAGGGGGCGGACCGAACATCGCATATGTTTGCCCGCCGCGGCGAACGCGAACAAGCTATGTTCACCGGGGAACTGTTCGCCGGCGAATAGTTCGGGACATCTCTAGTTGTAGGATGAAAGGAACTAAGAGGACCACAGGAGGAAAACGCTCTCCTTCTCCTCATACCTTGGCACTACCACATTGTCGCTTCTGTCTCCACTCACTGCTCTGTGATGTGTAGTCTCAACTGAATTGAATCACTCCCACTAACAACCACCCACACTAGGCCTGACTAAGGTATTTATATAGACTGACTGCTATCCCCCTCTAGTGGTGGGATGTATAAAGCACACCTATCCAGCCTATGAACAGGGATACAACAGGTGATGTAATGCAGAATGACATGGAACACGGTAATGCAGTTTACAGTAGTTATTTTGCAGTTCCCACATGTCCTGAGTGGGGCGCTGCACTCACAGGGTTGCAAAATTTTTACTGTCTATAACAACCACAAAAGGGCGATCAGTATGCAGTTTCCTGTTTCATATTGGCCTGAATAAAAGCTGCACAGAGATTGACTCTAATGGTGATAACAGGCATTTTTAGCTTTTTTTTTTAGGTCAGTATGAAGCATTGGTGGACAGATAGTCCTGAGGATAAGCCATCAACTAAACTAAAGTCGCAGAAAACCCCTTTAATAACCAATCAACCAGTTACACTTTTCATCCTCGAGTTCCAAAAGCCAGAACTTTTTAAATATTCACCATCATAGTTATATGAAGGTATATCTACTGTATATAATAAAAATCAATGGTTGTCTATTTGTCCTCTGCAGGCATCGAAACTCCTGAACCGTTGGACACCAGATTTGGCACATAGGTACGTTGGGTGTCTAGGAAGATATTCAGAAAGGTCTCAGCTCTCCAGGTTGTACAGTTTTTTATATATTCCCCAAAAATGCAAATATGGCACCATCACATGACATATATTAGCCAATAGAAGCTTGCAGCTCCTTCATTCAAATCCTAACTGACATCTATGGTCACATGACCCTTAGCAAATAGAAGCTTGCAGGTTCTTCAGTCTTCGCCTCCTTGACATACACACAGTTTTACACCAAGTTTCCATAACAACTCAGCCATTTTTCTTCACTGTTATAGGTCACTATTAAGGGGGCGGGGTGTTGTGGAGGTCACTGCAAAGGGGGCGGGGCGCTGTGGAGGTCATTCAAAATAAAATAAACAGTGTGTAACTGACAGGGTATATAGGGCTGCTAGCGATTTCCCCGTTAAAAAAAAAAAAATTATAAAAAAAAATAACAAGGACATGGATTGGTCTTCTGGGCACCCCTCGAACAAATCCAATAAACACACAAACGGGCCAAAACAGGGACAGCTCCAGGGACTTTTTGTAGTATCATGTTTTTATTTTATTTTATTAACTCTTTCTGGGGCAGATGTAAAAGGAAAAAAAACAGCAATTTGCCACATTGGAGATTAATCAAAACTGATGTAAAGGAAAACTGGCTTAGTTGCCCACAGCAACCAATCAGATTCCACCTTTCATTTTCAAAAGGTGCTCTGAAAAATGAAAGCTGGAATCTGATTGGTTGCTATGGGCAACTGAGCCAGTTCTACTTTACACTAGTTTTGATCAATCTATCCCTCTATTTAAAAAAAAATGGTATGTCCTTGTGTCACTAATATCCTCAGAGCCATAACGTTTTTATTTTTCCCCCAACACTGCCACGTGAGGGCTTTTGGGATTAATGGACGTTATCATTGGTACCATTTTGGGGTACGTATTATTTTTTTGATCGCTTTCTATTCTGCTTTTACAGAATTTTTTATGGAATTTTCCAGTACATATTAAAAATTTGATAATTTAATAGGTCTCTACTACTGCTGCGCCCTCTGCATTTTGATTGTCAGGACCAGGCAGTGTAAATGTGATCGCATCTTGCCCTGTCAATCAAAGTGGAGAAGGTGCAGAGAGAGCTGAGCTTCTAGGTGTAATGGAAACGCCCCCGTTGCTCCTAGAGGCTCATTTGCATATAATAAAACATCATTTTTCTCAGCAATACGGACACATATGAACATGGGACCAACACAGATGCCTTCAGCTGCCAAGTGCACATGTAACAGGTCAGCCAGTGTCATAGGGACAAAACTGCTGACTGATGCCCTTTAAATGGGTTGTCTATGCTGAGACAATTATTTTAAGGAAACCCATGGGGTTAAATTGTACTGACGGTGATGTAAATGTAGAAATATCCAACACATTGATCCAATATATTCATACTGAAATCTATGTAATGAGCCTCATATATACGACTGTATTTTTGGGCCGTGTCTGATCCTCATTATTTACGGATCCCACATGGACTTATTCATTTCTATGGGGCTTAAAATAATGGATGTCCTCCGCGCGGCCTTTCCTCGAATTATAGAACATGGCCTATTCTTGGTGATATTTTTGAGGGATGTCATTGATTTTAATAGACCACAAGTCTATGGATCTATAGCTTTATATCATTTAGGTCAGGATTAACAAAAATGCAAAAATAACCCTATTCCTAAAACATAAATGAAAAATTGTGTGTTTTGTCTGCCATCTAGTGGTAGAATCCATTATTGTCTCTGGCCTGACGCTGATATTTGCGCTCTGAGTAAAGATTTTTTTCTGTGCCATGGACTGCCTGTTTCTTAACCCGGAGATTTTTTTTACTTTTCAAGTTTTTTTTTACTTTTCAAGTTTTTTTTTTGACTTTTGGAGTTTTTGTTTTTCGCTCCTCGTCTTTTCAGAGCCATAACTTTTTTTTAATTTTTCCGTTCACATAGTTGTATGAGGACAAGTTGTACTTTCCAACGCCACCATTTAATATTGCATAGATTGTAGTGGGAATTGGGAAAAAAAATTCTAAAGGGTGTGGAATTGGAAAAAAAATGCAATTTTGCCACAGTTTTACGTTTTTTTTTTTTTCACGGCATTCATTCTGTGGTAAAAATGACTAGTGAAATTCATTCTCCAGGTCAATACGACTCTGGCAATACCACATATGTGCACTTTTCCTTGCATTTTGATGCTGAGAAAAAATAAGTAACAAACTTGAAAATTTTTTAAATTTATTTTTGCTATCATATTCTGACCCCTATAACTTTTTTGTAGTTATGTGTGCGGAGCTGTATAAGGGCTCATTTTTTTTTTCGGGGTGATCTGTACTTTTCATTGATACCACTCAGAGGCGTGTACAACTTTTTAATCTTTTTTTCTTCAACTTTTAGTTGAAGTAGAAGCGACCAAAAAATGGCAAATTGGCCATTTTGACCCGTTTTTATTGTTTTTGTCCTTTTTTTTCCATATGGGATTAATACTTTTATATTTTAATAGTGCAGGTGTTTTCACCCACGGCGATACCCTTGATGTGTATTTTTTATTCTCATTTTAGGGAAGGGGGGGTGATTTGAATTTTTAAATAAAATTTTTTATTTGTAAAAACTTTATAATTTTTTTTTTACACTTTTTTATAGTTCCCATAGGGAACTATAACAAGCAATCATTTGATTGCTGTTATCATAGACTCCAATGCACTTGCATTGAAGTCTATGATGATTTTACAACTTCCCTATGGAGCCCATAGGAAACACTGTGCAGTAGTAGCCCCTGTCATACAAGCTCCGGCTTCTCCGATCACCGCACGGGGGAGCCGGAGCATCACCGGAAGCGCGTGTTTTCGGTTTTCAGCGCGCTCAGATGACGTAGTCAAGTTTGACCAAGGCATCTGAGGGGTTAAATGTCCGCGATCTGCATTACAGCCAGTGTGTCTACTGTAAGAAACATAGCAGGCATCTGGTTGCTATGGCACCCGCTCTGCTCAGGAGAGGGCACCATCTTTAAAGACCTAAGATGGGATGTAATAGTACGTCACATATCAGGAAATAGTTAAAATAATTGGGCCTCATTTATAGTAAAACTGTCTATGTCGCCCATAGCAACCAATCAGAGTTCAGCTTTCATTTCTTAAACTGCTCTGAAAAAATAAAGGCTGATCTCTGATTGGTTGCTATAGGCAACAAAGACAGTCTTAGTTTTGATAAACGAGGCCCGATAAACCACCGGACAGGAGGGAGCAGAGGAGAGCTGATAACTGGGGGAGGTTTGGTGCTATTGGTACGGTTAGACTGTGGGCCTGGTTTCCGATAGGAGAAAGATTGTTCCCCTGTGGAGAGGCAGGAAAGACTGGAGGTGGTGGATGGGAGGTCGGACGGGGCTTGTAAAGGGGGTCTCCTATAGATAATTCTGAGGGGGGAGCAGTATGGGGCCTGGTGTGTGGATCATGGAGTAGACTGGGGAATCTCACAAGGGAGGATATCCTATGTCACCACCTGGCCTCATGCACATGACCATATTATGTATCAGTGCCCAGGGGCGCACCACCAATGAGGCCAGGTGAGGCAATCGCCTCAGGCAGCACCAGGTAGGGGCAAGAGGGGGGCAGCTGAAGGGCCATGGGCAATGAGCACCTTCATTGTGGCAAAGGGGTTAAGAAATTGCCATGGGGGGGTGGCACCGTTTCAGTTTTCGCCTCAGGCAGCAGAAAGGCTAGGTGCACCCCTGTCCGTGCCCGATCCACATTTTTTTCAGACTTATTTATTTCTTTGTTTTCATATGTGTGTATCCGCTCCACAAATTATATGTCCTTTTCTGGTCCGTTTTGGGGACAAAAATTGTTATTCCTAATAATGGGAGTGAGAAAAATGCAATCGCATACAGGAGGTGTCCCTTTTTGGAGGATCCATGGTTTGCGGACATGGTCGTGTGCACGAGGCCTAAGATGCAGAGAGAAAACTGGAGGCCAAGAGTGAGGTGGCCCATGGAGGCCCCGTGATTAGACCATACTTAATCACATTTAGGTTGGTAAAATGGGGGCATCCCAAACTCCGCCCCTGGGAATGCCTGGAAACACCCACGTGTGGGTGGGGTTAAAGTTAGCCCCACCCATGTTCAGCCAGAGACTGCCTGAATTTGCCGGGACTGACTGAAATTTAGGGACAATCCCTGCAAATTTAGGACAGTTGGCTACTATGCAAGACCATACTTATCGGCGTTGTATTTGATAAATTTGAGGCATGTAAGCCCCGCCCCCGGGAATGCACCGAAACCAACCCAGGACTGCTCAATTATGGGTGGGGCTTACATAGGCACCACAGATTTTCAACCCAGGATAGCCCAAAATTACTGTAACAGTCCCTGCAAATTTGGGACTTTTTGGCAACTAGGCAAGACCCACTTTTGTGTCATAAAAAACGTTATAATTTGAAACTTTTTGTTCTTCGCAAACATGGCGGGGCTTAGTGAAGTGGGTGGGGCCTTCCTCGGCCTGGTGGATTTTATGCCAAAAACTGGAGTAAATTACGGCTCAGATAGATGTCAAATTCTGGCGCACAAACTGCAGAAAGATGTACCAAATTTATTAATAAAAATCAATGGTTGTCTATTTGTCCTCTGCAGGCATCCAAACTCCTGAACCTTTGGACACCAGATTTGGTACATAGGTACGTTGGGTGTCTAGGAAGATATTCATAAAGGTCTCAGCTCTCCAGGTTGTACAGTTTTTGATATATTCCCCAAAAATGCAAATATGGCACCATCACATGACATATATTAGCCAATAGAAGCTTGCAGCTCTTTGATTCAAATCCTAACTGACATCTATGGTCACATGACCCTTAGCAAATAGAAGCTTGAAGGTTCTTCAGTCTTCGCCTCCTTGACATACACACAGTTTTACACCAAGTTTCCATAACAACTCTGCCATTTTTCTTCACTGTTATAGGTCACTATTAAGGGGGCGGGGTGCTGTGGAGGTCACTGCAAAGGGGGCGGGGTGCTGTGGAGGTCACTGTAAAGGGGGCGGGGCGCTGTAGAGGTCATTCAAAATAAAATAAACAGTGTGTAACTGCCAGGGTATATAGGGCTGCTAGCGATTTCCCCGTTAAAAAAAAAAATTAATAAAAAAAAATAACAAGGACATGGATTGGTCTTCTGGGCACCCCTCGAACAAATACAATAAACACACAAACGGGCCAAAACAGGGACAGCTCCAGGGACTTTTTGTAGTATCATGTTTTTATTTTATTTTATTAACTCTTTCTGGGGCAGATGTAAAAGGAAAAAAAACAGCAATTTGCCACATTGGAGATTAATCAAAACTGATGTAAAGGAAAACTGGCTTAGTTGCCCACAGCAACCAATCAGATTCCACCTTTCATTTTCCAAAGGTGCTCTGAAAAATGAAAGCTGGAATCTGATTGGTTGCTATGGGCAACTGAGCCAGTTCTACTTTACATCAGTTTTGATCAATCTTCCCCTCTATTTAAAAAAAAATGGTATGTCCTTGTGTCACTAATATCCTCAGAGCCATAACGTTTTTATTTTTCCCCCAACACTGCCACGTGAGGGCTTGTTTTTTTTTTTTTTTGGGATTAATGGACGTTATCATTGGTACCATTTTGGGGTACGTATTATTTTTTTGATCGCCTTCTATTCTGCTTTTACAGAATTTTTTATGAAATTTTCCAGTACATATTAAAAATTTGATAATTTAATAGGTCTCTACTACTGCTGCACCCTCTGCATTTTGATTGTCAGGACCAGGCAGTGTAAATGTGATCGCATCTTGCCCTGTCAATCAAAGTGGAGAAGGTGCAGAGAGAGCAGAGCTTCTAGGTGTAACGGTAACGCCCCCGTTGCTCCTAGAGGCCTATTTGCATATAATAAAACATCATTTTTCTCAGCAATACGGACACATATGAACATGGGACCAACACAGATGCCTTCAGCTGCCAAGTGCACATGTAACAGGTCAGCCAGTGTCATAGGGACAAAACTGCTGACAGATGCCCTTTAAATGGGTTGTCTATGCTGAGACAATTATTTTAAGGAAACCCATGGGGTTAAATTGTACTGACGGTGATGTAAATGTAGAAATATCCAACACATTGATCCAATATATTCATACTGAAATCTATGTAATGAGCCTCATATATACGACTGTATTTTTGGGCCGTGTCTGATCCTCATTATTTACGGATCCCACATGGACTTATTAATTTCTATGGGGCTTAAAATAATGGATGTCCTCCGCGCGGCCTTTCCTCGAATTATAGAACATGGCCTATTCTTGGCCTAAGAGGTGATATTTTTGAGGGATGTCATTGATTTTAATAGACCACAAGTCTATGGATCTATAGCTTTATATCATTTTGGTCAGGATTAACAAAAATGCAAAAATAACCCTATTCCTAAAACATAAATGAAAAATTGTGTGTTTTGTCTGCCATCTAGTGGTAGAATCCATTATTGTCTCTGGCCTGACGCTGATATTTGCGCTCTGAGTAAAGATTTTTTTCTGTGCCATGGACTGCCTCTTTCTTAACCCGGAGATTTTTTAGACTTTTCAAGTTTTTTTTTTTACTTTTGGAGTTTTCGTTTTTCGCTCCTCGTCTTTTCAGAGCCACAACTTTTTTTTTATTTTTCTGTTCACATAGTTGTATGAGGACAAGTTGTACTTTCCAACGCCACCATTTAATATTGCATAGATTGTAGTGGGAATTGGGAAAATAATTCTAAAGGTGGTGGAATTGGAAAAAAAATGCAATTTTGGCACAGTTTTACGTTTTTTTTTTTTTTTTTGCGGCGTTCATTCTGTGGTAAAAATGACTAGTGAAATTCATTCTCCAGGTCAATACGACTCTGGCAATACCACATATGTGCACTTTTCCTTGCATTTTGATGCTGAGAAAAAATAAAAAATAAACTTGAAATTTTTTTATTTTTTGTTTGCTGTCATATTCTGACCCCTATAACTTTTTTGTAGTTATGTTATTTTTTTTTCGGGGTGATCTGTACTTTTCATTGATACCAGTCTGAGGCGTGTACAACTTTTTGATCACTGCACGGGGGAGCCGGAGCATCACCGGAAGCGCGTGTTTTTCGGTTTTCAGTGCGCTCAGATGACGTAGTCAAGTTTGACCAAGGCATCTGAGGGGTAAATGTCCACGATCTGCATTACCGCCAGTCGCGGACATTAGCTGCGTGTGTCTGCTGTAGTAAGAAACATAGCAGGCATCTGGTTGCTATGGCACCCGCTCTGCTCAGGAGAGGGCACCATCTTTAAAGACCTAACGTAGGATGTAATAGTACGTCACATATCAGGGAAATGGTTAAAATAATTGGGCCTCATTTATAGTAAAACTGTCTATGTCGCCCATATCAACCAATCAGAGTTCAGCTTTCATTTTTTAAACTGCTCTGAAAAAATAAAGGCTGATCTCTGATTGGTTGCTATAGGCAACAAAGACAGTCTTAGTTTTGATAAACGAGGCCCGATAAACCACCGGACAGGAGGGAGCAGAGGAGAGCTGATAACTGGGGGAGGTTTGGTGCTATTGGTCCGGTTAGACTGTGGGCCTGGTTTCCGATAGGAGAAAGCTTGTTCCCCTGTGGAGAGGCAGGAAAGACTGGAGGTGGTGGATGGGAGGTCGGACGGGGCTTGTGAAGGAGGTCTCCTATAGATAATTCTGAGGGGGCAGAAGTATGGCTACTTTGCCAAGTGGGGCCTGGTGTGTGGATCATGGAGTAGACTGGGGAATCTCACAAGGGAGGATATCCTATGTCACCACCTGGTATCTTTTAAGGCCTCATGCACATGACCATATTTTGTATCAGTGCCCAGGGGCGCACCACCAATGAGGCCAGGTGAGGCAATCGCCTCAGGCAGCACCAGGTAGGGGCAAGAGGGGGGCAGCTGAAGGGCCATGGGCAATGAGCACCTTCATTGTGGCAAAGGGGTTAAGAAATTGCCATGGGGGGTGGCACCGTTTCAGTTTTCGCCTCAGGCAGCAGAAAGGCTAGGTGCACCCCTGTCCGTGCCCGATCCACATTTTTTTCAGACTTATTTATTTCTTTGTTTTCATATGTGTGTATCCGTTCCACAAATTATATGTCCTTTCCTGGTCCGTTTTGGGGACAAAAATTGTTATTTCTAATAACGGGAGTGAGAAAAATGCAATCGCATACAGAAGGTGTCCCTTTTAGGCGGATCCATGGTTTGCGGACCGCAATACGCACATGGTCGTGTGCATGAGGCCTAAGATGCAGAGAGAAAACCGGAGGCCAAGAGTGAGGTGGCCCATGGAGGCCCCATTTTTGAATTCTACTTTACAAGACCATACTTAATAACATTTAGGTTGGTAAAATGGGGGCATCCCAAACTCCGCCCCTGGGAATGCCTGGAAACACCCATGTGTGGGTGGGGTTAAAGGTAGCCCCACCCATGTTCAGCCAGAGACTGCCTGAATTTGCCGGGACTGACTGAAATTCAGGGACAATCCCAGCAAATTTAGGACAGTTGGCTACTATGCAAGACCATACTTATCGGCGTTGTATTTGTTAAATTTGAGGCATGTAAGCCCCGCCCCCGGGAATGCACCGGAACCAACCCAGGACTGCCCAATTATGGGTGGGGCTTACATAGGCACCACAGATTTTCAACCCAGGATAGCCCAAAATTACTGTAACAGTCCCTGCAAATTTGGGACTTTTTGGCAACTAGACCTTTGTCAACTAGTCTTAAAAAAAAGTTATAATTTGAAACTTTTTGTTCTTCTCAAACATGGCGGGGCTTAGTGAAGTGGGTGGGGCCTTCCTCGGCCTGGTGGATTTTCTATATTTTATGCCAAAAACTGGAGTAAATTACGGCTCAGATAGATGTCAAATTCTGGCGCACAAACTGCAGGAAGATGTGCCAGATTTATTAATAAATTTGTAATAAATTTGGCGCATTGGGCTATGTACTTTAGGCTGGCATATGTAATGCCAGGCTTAGGCTTAGTATATCTGCCCCCACATCTTCTATGTGTAAGAACCAAAATCTTCACGGCAAGTCCTCTGAATGCATTTATTACACAAGATAGAAATAGCCATTAAAAAAAATTATAGAAATAAAATTCTGCAATTCTAACAAATTTCTACAACGATCATATACATTAACATATAGCACTGGATTAAACGAGAGATCAAATAGAAATTGAACGATTAAAACGACTAAATAATAATCAATGATAATGTTATTCCATCGGCTCCGGTGGCAGCGCCGTGGTCAGAGGCTGGAGAGTTCAGCACTGCCATAGCTGGTTGAAGGGGACCAAACCTCCATGGAATTCGGACTTGGTTCCGTTTGACCAGCCATAGC
>NC_053392.1:49871166-49926166 GCF_905171765.1 Bufo bufo
CGCGAGCACTTCCTATCGGGCCTTCTAGATAATTCAACCCACTCTCTCTCTCTCCGCAGAGTCATTCCAGACTCCATTACTGTTTGGGTCCTAACATCCGAACAGGAAATGAAAAACCGATACAACCTTCCTGCTTCTAATGTCTTAAAATATGTGGATCAAACCGTGGAATCTTTGGCGTTTTAGAAGCTCCGACACACAACCCGGGGCAGAAATTCTAAGGTTGTGATTGAAAACCAAACCCAACTGTTTCAATGGAATATTTGCATCTTTTATGAGCTGTGTTATATGGGGTGGGGGATTCAGATTGGTCCTGAATTGAGTTACCCTGGAAGAACAAGCCATTGTATTGTTTGCAGTCATGTAAAAGTGGTTCAAATTAGATTTCGGAAGGACCATTGATGACTAATATTAGCTAGCTTCAGGTGGAGGGGCCGATTTCAGGAAATGCTTACTTCTCTCTCGGTTTTTGTGCCCTGCTTGAGTAGAATTTATTTTCCAGCTAATTCATGCAAATTGATTTTATGGTGTACAAGTTCTCAGGTTCTATCTGCAGAATTGAGTTATTACAGCTGTGTTTTAGCTGTGGTAACACGAAACAGTTATCTTCAGCATCAGAGAAACTTCTTTTTCTTTGTCTTTCCAAACACAAGGTAACAATTTATGTTTTTGTTATACCCCCGACAACTGCCTGTTATGTAATGGACTGACCTGTGCACATTACCACTTCACATAATCATCAAAAGTGTTTAAAAAAAAAGTGAAGAAAAAAATGAAAAACAATATAAAAAGTTAAACGAAAAAATAAAAGCTAAATTTCTTTTCAATATATACAAATTGCTTTATACAAACATTGTGAAAGAAAGTGCAGATAGATGGTATCCAATAGAAAATATTAAACTATATCTATCCTTCTGTATCTATCTATTATCTATCTATCTATTATCTATTATCTATCTATTATCTATCTATCTATCTATCTATCTATCTATTATCTATCTATCTATTATCTATTATCTATCTATCTATTATCTATCTATTATCTATCTATCTATCTATCTATCTATTATCTATCTATCTATCTATTATCTATCTATTATCTATCTATCTATCTATTATCTATCTATCTATTATCTATCATCTATCTATTATCTCTCTATCTATCTATCTATCTATTATCTATTATCTATCTATCTATCTATTATCTATCTCCTATCTATCTATTATCTATCTATCTATTATCTATCATCTATCTATTATCTATCTCTCATATCTATCTATCTATCTATCTATCTATCTCATATTTATCTATCTATATAGTATCTATCTATCTATCTATCTATCTATCTAGTATCTATCTATCTATCTATCTATCTATCTGGTAAAAAATGCAAACAGGCAGCACTCTGAGGTAATTGAAAAAGTAAAGAAAAATGTATTCACCCATGTGGATGTGACGTTTGGGCTCAACGTTAGAGCCTTTCTCAAGCTGCCATTTTTCAAATTTTGTATCTATCTGGTAATTTATTTCTATTTATTTCTATATATTTATCTATCTTGTAATATTTGTCTGTCATCTATTTCACATATCTATCTATTCATATTTCTAATATCTTTATCTATCTATCTACTTAGTTATATCTATCTATCTATCTATCTATCTGTATATCTATCTATCTATTATATATCTTTCTATCTCATATCTATCTACCTAATGTCTCTTTGTCACATGGCAATCTATAATTTAATCTCCCTAATCTCTCTATATCTATCTCTCATATGTATCTACAATATTTATCTATTTATCTATCTATCTATATTATATCTACCTATCTACAGTATCTATCTCATATCTATCTGTAGAACCACTTCTAGCCATCGGTCTAGAACTTGTGGCAATCAGCTGTTTTGCCTGGGGCTTTTGCAAGGAATATGTAGTAAATTAGTAATATGTTATCTCTATTCTTCTCCTGCTTCTGGCTTTGTGAACAGTGCTTGGATGGGGTTAGATTCCGTGCACTGACCTCTGGCCAAAATTTATGACCACTGTGGCATTACCAGATGACCTAACCTAGTAATGCCACATTGTCTCTTTACAGCTGCCCTCCAAGATGCAGTCACATAACAGGAGTCTTGATGTCTTTAATGACCACCCTGGAGAAATCCTGTCATACAATGGACCACGATGGCAGCATATATGAAATTTCCAAACTTTGATAGATTACAGTAAATGCGCTACGTTAGTCTACTAATGCCTCCCGCTTTTATGTTCCACCATTTCATGGTTAGAATAAGGGGTTGTCCAGGTGATACAAATTATTCCCAAAAGCCCCACAATGTTGTTAAAAATTCCAATTAAAAATATACTCATCTCACCGATCCTGGACACTTTTCCAGTCCCCGATGGTCTCTAATTCCTGATATCTCTGGACATACTGTGAGGACTTGGTGAGGTGAGTAGGCTTTTTCATGCTTTTTTAGACCACTTTGGACAACTTATCTAAGTCTGAAAAAATTACTAACGTCACACCGTAAAACATAACTGAACAATACAATTTATCTTTGGAGATGGCTGATGACATGACCATCGGTATAGATAGAAAACAGGCCCCATCACAAAAAAATTAGAAGCTCTCCTATTCTAGTACAGGTTTTTTTCACCAGAAGTGCATAGTGTTTGTTCCACACCAATTCTCCCTAAATTCCTAACAGTACAGCTACAATGAGGTTTGGTGTCCTGGACAGGTTCTTACCACTCAATAAACTTTTTTTTTAATTCTATTCCAATGGTCTAGTTATGGTGGATGGTCATAGAATGCATATCTAAAAGGGGTGTAGGAGGAGTAGCAGCCACACCTGGACCCTGGTGCCTGAGTGGGCCTAAAGACTCCTCTGCCACATAAGAAGACTCCATTATTCAAAAATGCACTTAGTATGTGGTGGTTCCTGGTAAATATTTTGCACTGGGGCCCAAGACCTTTCGTTTACCCCACTGACTTAACTTTTGGCTTGGGTACAGATGGGAGTCATATGTGCAACTGAGTGGCCACATCCGAGACAAGTCACCAAGCCACATGTGACCCAACAGTAATGTGCTGCTCAGGGGCACGTCACCACCAAGGCCTCTTTCACACGGGCGTTGCGGGAAAATGTGCGGGTGCGTTGCGGGAACAGCTGCGATTTTTCTGCACGAGTGCAAAACATTGTAATGCGTTTTGCACTCGCGTGAGAAAAATCGCGCATGTTTGGTACCCAAACCCGAACTTCTTCACAGAAGTTCGGGCTTCGGATCGGTGTTCTGTAGATTGTATTATTTTCCCTTATAACATGGTTATAAGGGAAAATAATAGCATTCTGAATACAGAATGCATAGTAAAACATCGCTGGAGGGGTTAAAAAAAAAAAAAAAAAATTTAACTCACCTTAGTCCACTTGATCGCGATGCCCGGCATCTCCTTCTGTCTTCATCTGATCTCTGTGCAGCAACAGGACCTTTGGTGACGTCATTCCGGTCATCACATGATCCATCACCATGGTAAAAGATCATGTGATGGATCATGTGATGATCGGAGTGACGTCACCAAAGGTCCTTTACCTGTAAAATGCTCACCACAGGTCCTGTTCAGCAAAGGAGACAGAAGGAGATGCCGGGCCGCGATCAAGTGGACTAAGGTAAGTTAAATTTTTTTATTTTTTTTTTAACCGCTCCAGCGATGTTTTACTATGCATTCTGTATATATATGCATTCAGAATGCTATTATTTTCCCTTATAACCATGTTATAAGGGAAAATAATAATGATCGGGTCTCCATCCCGATCGTCTCCTAGCAACCATGCGTGAAAATCGCACCGCATCCGCACTTGCTTGCGGATGCTTACGATTTTCACGCAACCCCATTCATTTCTATGGGCCTTGCGTTACGTGAAAAACGCACATAGAGGAGCATGCTGCGATTTTCACCAGCGCACAAATGATGCGTGAAAATCACCGCTCATGTGAACAGCCCCATAGAAATGAATGGGTCGGTATTCAGTGCGGGTGCAATGCGTTCATCTCCCGCATCGCATCCGCGCGGAATACTCGCTCGTGTGAAAGGGGCCTAAGGAAAGTCATTGGCTCTCGTGACCCATGTGTAAACAGGCTAGGGACCTGAAGATTGCTGAACGGGATCTACATGCTCTGGGGGCTAGGCAAAAAGGGGCAAAAACCTGGAAGCCATTTAAAAGGGTTGTCCAGGAATCCTAAAAAAGGGACTGATTTTTCATTATTTTTTTCAAAAGACCTCTTGCCTGGGTGTGTCTAGTATTGAAGTTCAGCCTCATTCAATTGAATGGTGGTAACCTGCAATATCAGACACAACCTGTGCACATTTTTGGAAATGTGTAGGTTCCTGCCACTGATTACGGTTCTGTGCTCCTCAACTATAATCAAATTCTTTTTGTTTTCTTAAACATAAAGTTATTATTCTGAATCTGGACACGGATCACGGCTCTGGTAAAAGCCAGTAATTAAGTTAATATTTTTGAACCATTAGATTTTACTAAGATGCATAATAGAGCAAACAAACACTGAAAGGTCGTTCACCGCGACGTCAATGTAAATATATATAGCGGGTTAATGTTCAACGCAATAGAGCAGGGGTGCACAACCTTTTTTGGTCTGGGGGCCGCATTGTCACATCGTTCTATTTCAAGGGGCCGCAAATAAAAAATGTTGATCGGCGCTCATCTGCCTATTACACAAGCCAGTGCAAAGTGACTGGGGAGGAGTGATTGCTGCCACAGTCTTCCATCTTCATTTAGATTACACAGGGAGATGTGCTGCAGATAATCGGACATCTTTCATCCTGATAAAATATGCAAATCAGCCGACAAATGAGCGATTCCTTGTTTATCGACTGATCAGCTGGACGATTATACTGGTCAGATATAAGCGCTCCTATGAACACTTGTTCCCAGTAATTGTTCCAAATATCGTGCTGCAGCATAGCCCCTGAAACCGAAGAGTTATACTTACCTGCTCCCCGCCGCTCCGGTCCTTCAAACTGCCCCCACTGTTTACACCTGGCAGTGCATGGACATAGTCATACACCACTCCAGCCAATGACTGGCTTACACTGTGATGTGGCCACAAGCAACGTGTCACTGCTGAAGCCAGTCATTGACTGGAGCCGTGCAAGTGACCATGGCCATGCACTGTCAGGTGTAAACCGAGCAGGAATCGGAAGATGGAGGCAGCGGGGGCAGCGCAGAGGACCAGAGCGGAGTGGAGCAGGTAATTATGAATCTTCTATGAATCTTCTATTTCAGAGGCCATGCCGCAGTTGCTGTTAAAAATAATTTTTTATCAGAAAAGTGCCTACATTTCCTTCCATCCTGCCTCCTATTTATAAATCATTGTTTTCCTTCACTGCAGAGGATGGAGCTCACTGGTTATTACCATTTCCTGCCAATTCCAAACATTACCTTGCTAGTGGGGAAGGCGCCTATTGGTTAACACTTGAATGACCAGGCCCGAAAAGGCCTTAATGACCAGACACTTTTTTGTGATTTAGCGCGCGTGGTGGTTCAAATGGTTGTAACTATCTTATTTGTTGGACTACTAAAATAATTTTTGCAACAATTTTTATTTGGGGGAAACTGTACAAAACGTTTTTAAAAAGTATATTTTTAAATATGCAAACTGACACCAAAATAAATTATTATAATTAGTTCCCTATTTCGTGTAGGCCGTTTTGCTATATAATATGAAAAGTTTCCCGTGAATGGGGCGGTAATGGTGACAGTTTTGATTGGTGTGGGTGTTTTTTCTTTTATGTATTATTATTATTTTTTACTTAATATATTTCTGCTACATAATATGTCCCCCAAGAGGTCATAAAAAGACCTTGGGGGACACTGTAACTTTTTTAAATTTTGCACATTTTCCTTTTAATTTTTTACTTCTATTTGAAATGTATTAATATTTTATTGTATTATTTTTTTATTAATTTTTTTAAAATTTTCTATAATTTTTTTTAAATATATTTTTGCCACATAATATGTCCCCCAAGGGGTCATAAAAAGACTGTTGTGGGACAGTGAACACTCTTTTATTAAGCACTTTTTCCTTTCTATTGTATTTTATTTATTTATTATTTTAAATAATTTTAAAAAATTTTGTGCCACATAATATTTTATTTATTTTCTTTTATTTATATTTTATTATATTTTTTATTTAGTTTTCACATTTTTTAAAATCATTGTAGCTTTTTTTTAAATATATATTTACCACAATTTGTCCCCAAGAGGTCACTGAAAAACCTCGGGAGACAATAAGTGACTTTTTTTTGTACTATTTCCATCCAAAGGAGCCCCAGTTACAGGGAAACCAGCCTGCTGCGGAGGCTTTGTACCAGGGCAGCGCTTCTCTGTTCCCGAGACACCCATCGATCACGTGATCGCCGGGTCCACACTGAGAGCACTCATAGAGGAGAAGGCAGAAGCGCTAATAAAGCGCTTCTGTCTTCTCCTCGGCTTCCCCGCTCTCACTAATAGCCAGGGACCCTTTTCGCTCCTGCTACAGTGCAAAAACTGTGATCCATCTGCTGTGCGGCGCTCTGTGCAGAAACACAGCTGATTGCAGGATCAGCTGTGTTTCTGCCCAGCAGGGCGGGGGCCGCAAACCATGGCTCTGGGGGCCGCATGCGGCCCGCGGGCCGCAGGTTGTGCACCCCTGCAATAGAGCATGCATTTCCACCTTAAATTTGAGGCTAATATGCCATCATACATGGCACAGGTGATACATTCACCCCTTCTTATATGCTGGGTGAATCAATTGTAAGGTTCACAAATTCTATCCAAGTGTTTGAAAAAAATTCTGATTCTAATTAATCAGAATTTTGCGTGATGAGAGAGAAAGACTTTTCTAGAACAACTTATGATTTGGGTGAAATTTCTTCGGACCAAATCAAATTAAATGAGCAATTTTTGCCTAGTCTGTCCAGAATTATTATTTTTTAAACACATTATTTAAAAAAAGGTGCATGTATTGGGGGCCCCATAACAAGATTAGAATGGGCTTCCAATTATGGTGGCAGCACTTACCAACCAGGACAGAGGGACAGGGTTTTGTTGCCCCCACACGACCCTTGACAATTCTCCACACCTTTGCTTGCTCACATGGCAGTTCCTCTAGAGCAATGTCTGGCTCACTACCCAATAGCAGATGGGATAAAGCAACCCGGGTTCAGCCCCCTCTCTCCAGTGACTCCATAGTAGATGTGAGGTCGACTACTATGGTACTCTACTATGGTACTCTACTCTACTACTATGGTACCTTTATAATGATTTTTTTATTATTATTATTTTACTCCAGCAGGATAATTTTTGGGGTAGGAGTCAGATTGATTAAAAAAAAAAAAAAACTAAATGAAGCATTACTCACCTTCATGATCTCCTGCTGCTATTCTGACTTTTACAAGGAGTTGGCTGATCTTAGCTTTCTTGTTTCGACTGAACACATAGGAAATGTGAGCTACCCTCTGGCTCAGATGGGTCACTAATGCCCCAGTTATTGGCTGAACAGGCATCTTCTGCCATTTCATGTGTGTCAAGCCCAGACCAGAAAGCGGAGAACAGTTGATAGAACGGCAGCAACAGGAGAGCAGTGAGGTGAGTAATGCTTCTTTAATTAGTTTTTTACAACAAAATGTATTCTACCATTGACCCCTTTATTGTTTCCCCAATGTCAATGTTTAAAGGGGATTTCCACTTATAAAGCATTTTAGGGGCTATGAAGATAGAGGGTGTAGAAAGAGAAAGAGTAAAAGTCTCTCTCTGGAGGAGAGGGAGGAGCTGGAAGAGGAAGCAGGAGGTGCAAGGGTGCACTGACTGGCTTGTGCCCACCCTGGGTGCACTTAACTGCTCATTTGCATATGGATTAAAAGTACTTTTAAGTAGTTTTACAACAGCTGGAGGGGCCGCAGGTTGAGCATCCCTGCACTAGACCATAAAATTGCCTTGTGCATGAGGCCTAAAGCAGGCTCTAGATATTTCAGGCTATCAAAATTATTTGTGTGTAAAGGACCTTCACTCCTCAACAAAAAGGTCCTGCAGCAGCTGAAACATATCTTAAATGCCCTGTGCTACAAATTATGTAAAATGCCGAAGGTCACCTTACATTTCTGAGATCTGTATATGAACTTATCCTGGGTCATTTACAGGGTCACAACTCCTTGGGGACTTTTAATGACCTAATAATAAAGCGTGTCCACATGAAAGATACATTTCAGTATTATTTTAATATTTTATGTATTGTTTGCATTTGGTGATTTTTTTTTATTCTATTCCTTTCTTTTCTTTCTATTCTATAGTTTTTTTATTTTGTTCATTGATTTGTTTTTTGATAATTTATCAGTTTTTTATTTTGTTCTTTGACGTTTGTTTTATTTTTGTTCATTTATTGTTTTTCTGTTTTGCACTTTTATTGTTTTCATTTATTTTGCTCACTGATTTTTGTTTTATTTTATTGTTTTTTATTCCATTATTTATTCTTTGCTTTTTTTGTTTCTTGTGTGTTAACAGAGAATCATCGTCTATCGCGTTGTGCCTCATTCTTCAGCCATATTTAGGCAAAACAATAGGCTGTTTTTGCTTCGCCTATAGCCAGACATAATGGAGACGACAACAACAACAAAAAACTCACTAGGACAGGGCCAAGTGCCCTTTAATTTTCTAAATGCTCCTGTTTTGTTAGGTCGTGTCATGCATCTCAGCTCAAACATGCTATGCTTCTTTATTATTCATAGGCTTTTTTTCCCTTCTTCAGTCAGTGGTGTTGAATAATAAAACAGCCCAGGATCAAATGGGCCAATTCTCCACGCCTGACACCAACTGCTACTGTTCTCTGGGCTCCGCCAAGCGTTGCCTCTGATAATGAGAGGGATTTGGTTAAACAGTAAATTAATGAATAATGAAATATCCAGGTTGATCAGTTAGAGAGCACGCTTGCTTCGCCCCTGGCTAAGTGCTGGAGGCTGAAATTACCCTCAAACGGCACTTGCCTGTCTGCTGGGCTGGATAACTATTTTACAGACCATTGCTTGACAGAATGTTAGGACAGGGAGGGTGCGGGGGTGTCGGGATGGGGGGGAGTAAGGGTGGATACTGGGAATAGGAAATGAGCTGGACTAAGGATCATCAAGGTATTTTATAAAACAGTCTGAAAAAAAATGATCATGTTATTTCCTTAAAATCCATATCATGCAGCCAGCCAAATGAAAATTATACAAAGTCACCAAATTTACACAATTTATGAAAATTTGCACTGGAAATATTATAACTCCCAATTACAGTAAAAATTTTGTAATATGTCATTTGCTGACCGAGAAGCCAAATTGGTATTGAGGGGCTTAGGTAAGGGGGTTCAGAGGTAGGAGTCGCAAACTGGTCCTTGCTTCTAAGGCGGCCCATAGTCCCCTCTAGCACATAAAATGGCATGTGGTAGGTGTAACTGCAGCTGCTGTGCACCGCTGTTCCCCTGCTTACCGCCACTGCCCAGGGCGCCGTGATCTGCGGCCAGTGCTTCCCATTCGCTGCTGCAGTCCTGGGCTCTGTCTGTGTAGGTACTGTTGTTATGGGATCCGCTCCACAGTTTCCTCTCAGCCCTTACCGCAGCATGCTTGCTGCTTGTTTCCTGCAGCACTTCCTTAAGGGCCGGCGCGCGTCACTTCCTGGGCTTTATGGGTTAGGTCATGTGACCTCGCTGACCAATCCTAGCCCTCCTTCACATATATAAGTGGCTCAGCCCCCTTCCCAGATGCCTCAGTGTCAAGGTCCTTGTGTCCTGCTAAGGTTCCTGATATCCACTTGTGTTCCTGTGTTCCTGACTCATACTTGTTTTCCTGGATTCTGCTACCCGTTTGATCCTTGCTTGCTCGCCTTGACTCTCCTTTTGCCGACCTGGATTGCCTGAAATTTACCTGTACCGCCTGCCCTGACATTTTGCTTGTCTGACTTCGCCTCTGCCTCATCCTTCAATTTTTCTGCAGTGCCACCACAGGTGAAATGAAGCATTACACAGTGTCCACATGTCCACATTCATATTGGGTTGTCTGTGTAATACAAGACAGGGCAGGTCATCCAAAACTCTTTACAACTGCTCTTCACTCCAGTCATGAGAAAGAGATGAAGATCCTGTTAAGATAGCGTCCCCTTGTAACTAGTTTACTAACTAGGTATATGAAAATAAAGTTTATTTTTCCATTTTACCACTAGCACAAAAAAGTCTCCTAACTGCCAGAAGGGGGAATATATAATAACTAAAATATATTTTTTCTTCGAAACGAATGAAAGTGAAACAAATAAATTCACAAACTATTCCTTTTGTGACAAAAGGTTGCAGAAAAAATGAATCCTAAAGGATATTAAAAGGTTGAAAACGATCTTACCGGAAACCCAACGAACATGATGACTATCTGGTACCATTGAAAATCTGTGGTTCAAGGTAACATGGTAGGTAGGGTCCAGGTTTTGGAGTTAGGCACTGTACCGGGATTACTGCTCTTAGGGGCAGTTTCCTGATGGGGTAGCCCAGCGGCGTAGCTAAAGGCTCAAATGCCCTGGTGCAAGAGTTCAGCCTGGCCCCCCTTCCCTCAGTGCTTTGTGGCCAGGGGCTTCGTGCTGCCTGAGACAAAAATTTAAACACCCCCCCATGACAAATTCTTGACCTAACCCCTTCCTTCCAGCGAGAGGTGTAACATGACCAGCATGCACTTTCTATTATACTGGTGTCTTAATATGCAGCACAAGGGTCTTTGGGCCCCCTCAGGCTCCTGGGCCCGGTTGCAACGGCAACCCCTATAGCTACGCCCCTGGAGTCACCCCTTTTGGGCTGGGTGCTCTGTTTTTAGATAGGCAGGGTGAAACAGGGTCCCTTCCCTCATTGACAGGGTCACTTAGGGACAGATTCCGACCTGCTGTCTGCACGCAAATAACCTCGACCTGCTATCTGTAACAATGCAGACACCCGGACCCCACCTTCATTGTTACCTGGAGTTTTTGAAAACCACAAAGAAATTAAACAAAAACGTATTGGAGAATTTTTTGGGAGATTTTTTGTAAAAGTGAAAAATAAAATTGATCCTTTTGTAAAAAGGTTAATATCATCCTCAAATTTTTATAGCTAGTGTGAAGAAGAGGGCACCACATCTTCTGTAGAAAGAGGCATCTCACTGGCTATGATCTTTATAGTCCTACTGAGCAAAATATAGCTTGATATTCTGTCAAGGGTAAAAAAAAAAATACTCTGAGCATGATGTTTGGTTTTTCGTGCTTAGAATACTATTATGCAGTGGATCCTGTAGGTATAATGGGATAAGTAGCTTGGTATGGGTTAGCATAGGTAGCTCTTGGTCCTGTATACGTTCAGCTGACGGAGCTGTCTAGACACGTTAGTAAATGGACACCACGGAGTCACTGATCTGTAGTCTTTTTCTCGCGTATCATAAAAAGTGAAAACAAATTGTTAGCATATGGATTGTGTCTGAAGGTTCAGGCAGCAGCTTGTGCTTTGTAGGATTCAGCACGCAACTATTTTCTATGCATCCAACATACGTTACATCTCGCACATTTCCAGATCAAGTGTTCAGATGAACTTTGTAGAAGGCTCTACATTGCTAGAAGATGTTCTAGTTGTGCAGTTGGGGCTCATGTACTTCTGTGGGGGTATGTTTTAGCATGGATTCCATTGGGTCTATCAAGCAGTTGTCTGGGGCTGAAAACTCAAATCCAAATGCTCCTATTGGGGAATTTGGAGATGAATGATGGGTTCTCTACTCCAGGTTCTCATCTAGTAACCAGATTGGAAGAGAGTGTGCCTAACTCTGAAAGATACAACAAGTTCACAAATTACACGCCCATTGATGTAAATGTAAAAATATATAATTCTTCAGTCCCCTTGTGGGTGGCGCTGTAGGTGACAAAAACAATTGCTAACGAGCCCCCAACACATCCAAGTGATCAGCTTTAAGTCAAAAACAAAAAGGGATTGACCGAGGATAACATTCACTTTAATCCCAAAGAACATCTGGTGGACATGGCGCTTGTACTAAGTGTTCAATGCCGTAAATTCATGGGGGTATTTCAGTGTAGTATACCAGTGATCAGGCAATCTCATGGTCAAGTGAAAATTCAAAAAAAAAGTGTCAAAAAACATTTGAATAAAAAATGTAAAAGGAAAAATATCCCTTCTTTACCATAGAAAACGGGTAAAATATGTAACATAATTGGCATCACCACAACTTTAATGATAAGTACTATAAAAACGTTGTATACAATTAAAGCAATGTGTGTGGACTAAATATGTGTCCAACACACAACCCTACAAACACCAGTTTCTAAATGGGAACATAAATAAGCACCGCCAAAAATAAAGTATATAGGTGTAACATTATAAATAAGGCATCAAAAATCCCAGATACTTATCATAATATATGAATCAGCGGGCATTGTGTGTAGGGAAATTACACAGGTCAGACTGGCTTCCTCAGGGGTCAAAATTGACCGCTGATTCATATATTATGATAAGTATCTGGGATTTTTGATGCCTTATTTATGATGTTACACCTATATACTTTGCTTTATTTTTGGCGGTGCTTATTTATGTTTCCATTTAGAAACTGGTGTTTGTAGGGTTGTGTGTTGGACACATATTTAGTCCACACACATTGCTTTAATTGTATACAATGTTTTTATCTTATGAGTTTTTGTGCTTTCTAATAAATTATATGTTTTTATAAAAAGTGGTGCAGCCTTTTATGCGGCGTTTCTTTTCTTGCATTTCCTATGGTTTTGTAGCAATGTCATGGTTGGCACTCGTCTGTAATTGGTGTGCCCCCTAATTTCAGTTTCCCGATAAGTACTGTAAAACTTACGCATTATTTATCTCACACATTAAACATGGTAAAAAATGTTTAAAAAAAATTAAAATAACAATGGCAGAATTGTGATTTCTTGGTCGAGTGCCTCCAAAATGGGACCAATAAAAACAACAGGTTTGTCTGCAAAAGAACAAGCCCTCTGGCAATGGAAAAAAAAAAGTTATGGCTTAAATGATGTTTAAAAAATGTGCAAATGCAGTAAAACATTAAAAATCTATATAAACTTGGCATTGCTGTAACTGTTATGTATAAAGATAGCGTGTAATTTATACCGCACGGTGAAAACCTCCCCCCCCAAAAAAAAAAACTTAATAAATGCCCCAATACTAAGAGTAACTGCATCCTTAAAGGGGTTGTCCACCTTTTAGATATTGAGGACCTAAAATCAGTAAAGGTCAGCAATATTAGATCAGTGGGGGATCAACACCCAGCACCCCCGCCAGTCAGCGGTATAGCATGGGGGGGGGGGGGGGAACCAGGGCAATAAACTATAAGAGGGAGACTAGCAATATTTCATTAACCCCTTTTTGTCCACTGCCATACATGTAGACACCCGTGATTTATGATAATGCCAGTCACAGACATTTTACCCCTCAGATGCCGTGGTCAATTGTGACCGAACATGGCATCAGAGGAGGTATTCCCCTGGAGTGCTGCACTTTTGGGGCCCGAACGGCTCCCCACATTGGGATCAGGGGAGCCATTCATTCCCTGTGATAGTCTGAGTTTCTCTGAAGGATCCAAGACTACCACAGAGATAGTTCCTATGGAGTCCTGCCTCTGACCATTCTAGAATGTGTCTTTTTATGTTTTTTTCCTTTGGATACATTTTTTTTACCCACATTTCAAAACTTACTGGCTGAATCAACAAATCATGCCTCTATCAACCCAGTGGATGCTGAACTCTACTGCAATCACGCCAACGATCATGGGGCTGTTTCTACTATATCTACACCAATGGTTCTGCGGTCAGCATTGAACTGAACTTTTTAGGTATGTTTAATTGTGGAACACAGCTAGGTCCAAAGTAATATATATTTTTTTTAAATGGCTCATTTCTTTTGATATTATAATTTTTTTGATGCTGCAATAAACTGAAACTATATAAGTGATCCATTGTGGTGGGGCAATAATAAGCTCTTCAATGTTCTACACTGATGTTTTCCAGCTTGTTTTCATATTTCTGGGTTTGTTCTAGGTCCACGGGTTTGTACATACCTTGTTTTTGTGTGATCCCACTGGTTCATTCCCATACTCAGTGTCGGACTGGGGTGCCTAAGGCCCACCAGTAAAATTTATTTTGGGGGCCCACCGTACGGATACATTCAAATATTACCTGCTCACACAGCAGAAGATGCTACCTGATGATTGAATGTGGGGGTCCCTGCAGCAACTTTGAGAAGGAAGGTCCTGGGGCAACGAGGATACTGGCAGATTTCCTCTACACCTAGAAGTCATCTCAGCTCTGATAGTGTCTATAATAATAAACTGGGGAGTTTCTTTAATAATCTATCAAGTTTTTATATGAACATAGGCTGGTGGAGGGGCTGTATAGAGATGAGCGAATTTCTCAAAAGTTCGATTCGGCTGATTCGCCGAATTTTACAAAACAATTTGCTTCGTGACGAATTACTTCGTCACAAAGCGCATTTTCGCCACACCGGCACTATCGCCACACCGAGTGGCGATAGTGCCGCCCCCTTTTATTGTACCCCTCAGACGCTGCGTCCAAACATGATCGCGGCATCTGAGTGTAAAAACTGTGTGGAATTGACATTAAAAAAATAAGTAAAATCAAACTGACCACGTCGATTTGCTTGTGACGGGCCGGCCGACTCCATATTGCTTGAAGATCTTGCGCGAAATCTTGCGCGCCGCGAGATTACGTCGTCACGCCAGCCGACGCGGTGACGTCATACGTCACCACACACAGGATTTCGGCCGAGAACTTCAATCAAGATGGTGGCTGGCGGCCTAACACAAACAAATGGAGGAGGTAAGAATGATTTTTTTGTTTGTTTTTTACACTATTTCAGGTTAAATCGATTCGCTTACACGAAGCACGAGGAAATTATGCTTCGAGTAAATCTAATTTATCCTGAAATTCGGATCAAATTCCACTTCGTAGGATTCGATTCGCTCTTCTCTAGTGCTGTATATTGAATATGTGTATGTAGTGCAGTAAGTCTACTGTGTTATGTGCCACTTGTGCAGGGGGTTGGAGACTAGGGGTTCATCTTGCTCAGAGCCCCACTGGGGGATTCACCTGTACCCCTGTGGGCCAGTCCGAGCCTGCCCATACTTCAAAACAATACTTAAAATACATTGGGTTGTCATTAAATTTGCCCTAGAGCACCAGTGGCAAATCTATAACACATCTGCTGAAAGTAACCCTGGCAAAACTTTGCCCAGACCCATAGTACTTCAGGTACAAGAAAGGATATAGTTGTGTTGATGACTGTGAGTGTTGTCCAGATCATATTACTGGTGTTATATTCACTGTGAGGGGAAATAACCAGGGGTGGACTGGGCCTAGACCCTACAGGAAAATTTCCCAGTGGGCTGATGCTGAGGGGGCCATTGCTCCAGGGCCATTTTAAGTTCCCAGTCCATGACTGGAAATAACGTGACTGACTTTCACTTGGGGTCTTTAGGTGCAGTGTTACCGGGGGTCTATGGCTATCAATGTCATGTGGCTGCTATTGGAGGTCTGTTGCTTTGGAGGGTTTTGACTGATATTAGGTGTGACTGTTACTAAGGTTCAAGAGGGTGTCACTTTTTCTGGTGGCCAATTATGTAACTTCGACACAGTGACTGATGCAGTTAGAATGGAGATACCATGGCACTCAAGAAATTTTCCTTGAAAATGTTTAGGAATTTTAACAAAGCCACTTATTGGACTAAAAGAGGCTGTCAGACAAACCGATAGGTTTCAGTGTGAGCAGCCAACCATCTAATGCAAGAGACAAGAGATGTCAAGGAAAGAAAGGTTTGGCGTGTTGGCATTCTCCTGATCCTTATTTATGCAAAGGAGATTGTCAGTTTCCAGAGGTGTCTTCCTGTTTAGAACATATGT
Source organism: Bufo bufo (assembly GCF_905171765.1). Taxonomy (NCBI): domain Eukaryota; kingdom Metazoa; phylum Chordata; class Amphibia; order Anura; family Bufonidae; genus Bufo; species Bufo bufo. The sequence goes on from NC_053392.1 coordinate 49,887,163, forward strand.
AGGCTTGGTCAAATAAGCATTTGACCAAGAAAAGCTATCTAAGGTGCAAGGCCATCTTTAGCCAAAAATGTTCGGCACCCCTTCCCTAGAGTGTGGGGTGGAATAAATTTAATTAGAACGTGGCTCTAAAGTTATTATACATAGAATTACTTTTTTAACTTGTTTCATTTCCCGTTCATTGAACAGAAGAGTTGTTTATCTACTAAACACATTGTTGTTTTTTCTGTAGTGAATTGTTCACAACCAGAATGGCTGAAGTCAAAGACATAAAAATAGAACTGCATTTTAAGCACCATGGAGGAGTGACCTTGTAGTTAAAACACTGAACTGTGAAGTGGATGACTCCCTTGGCCCTGGGCAAATCACTTTATCTCTCTTAATTTAAAGTCCTTTTATATACTAGCATAGAAGAAGCACTTTGGTCCCCTTTCTTGCCCTTCTCGTGTCCTTTCACCAAATCTATTTTAAGCACAATTGAAAAAGATTATATTGTAATCTCATTGTTTCTTACCATATAGTTCAGATGTCTCTGCTGATTCGCTACTCTTCCTAATGAAATATGTTATAGACAGTATTCAGAAAGCAAACTACATTAAAAGATTAATAATTCTAATCTTTGTATTATGTATTGTATGTGATGATGATTTCATAGAATTCTTAAGTTTGAAATATGTTAAAAAATAATAATATATAATACTGCTCTTTTGTACAAGAATATAACTTCTATAATACTGCTGCCTCCTATGTATAAAAATATAAATACTTTAATACTGCCTCCTATGTACAAGAATATAACTACTATAATACTGCTCTTATGTACAAAAATATAACTACTATAATACTGTCTCCTATGTACAAGAATATAACTACTATAATACTGCTCCTATGTGTAAGAATATAACTACTATAATACTGCTCCTATGTACAAGAATATAACTACTATAATACTGCTCCTATGTACAAGAATATAACTACTATAATACTGCCTCATATGTGCAAGAATATAACTACTATAATACTGCTCCTATGTACATGAATATAACTACTATAATACTGCTCTTATGTACAAAAATATAACTACTATAATACTGCTCTTATGTACAAGAATATAACTACTATAATACTGCTCCTATGTGTAAGAATATAAATACTTTAATACTGCCTCCTATGTACAAGAATATAACTACTATAATACTGCCTCCTATGTACAAGAATATAACTACTATAATACTGCTCCTATGTACAAGAATATAACTACTATAATACTGCTCCTTTGTACAAGAATATAACTACTATAATACTGCTCCTATGTACAAGAATATAACTACTATAATACTGCTCCTATGTACAAGAATACAACTCCTATAATACTGCCTCCTATGTACAAGAATATAACTACTATAATACTGCCTCCTATGTACAAGAATATAACTACTATAATACTGCTCCTATGTACAAGAATATAACTACTATAATACTGCCTCCTATGTACAAGAATATAACTACTATAATACTGCTCCTATGTACAAGAAAATAACTACTATAATACTGCCTCCTATGTACAAGAATGTAACTACTATAATACTGCTCCTATGTACAAGAATATAACTACTATAATACTGCTCCTATGTACAAGAATATAACTACTATAATACTGCTCCTATGTACAAGAATATAACTACTATAATACTGCCTCCTATGTACAAGAATGTAACTACTATAATACTGCCTGCTATGTACAAGAATATAACTACTATAATACTGCTCCTATGTGTAAGAATATAAATACTTTAATACTGCTCCTATGTACAAGAATATAACTACTATAATACTGCTCCTATGTACAAGAATATAACTACAGGGAGTGCAGAATTATTAGGCAAGTTGTATTTTTGAGGATTAATTTTATTATTGAACAACAACCATGTTCTCAATGAACCCAAAAAACTCATTAATATCAAAGCTGAATATTTTTGGAAGTAGTTTTTAGTTTGTTTTTAGTTTTAGCTATTTTAGGGGGATATCTGTGTGTGCAGGTGACTATTACTGTGCATAATTATTTGGCAACTTAACAAAAAACAAATATATACCCATTTCAATTATTTATTTTTACCAGTGAAACCAATATAACATCTCAACATTCACAAATATACATTTCTAACATTCAAAAACAAAACAAAAACAAATCAGTGACCAATATAGCCACCTTTCTTTGCAAGGACACTCAAAAGCCTGCCATCCATGGATTCTGTCAGTGTTTTGATCTGTTCACCATCAACATTGCGTGCAGCAGCAACCACAGCCTCCCAGACACTGTTCAGAGAGGTGTACTGTTTTCCCTCCTTGTAATCTCACATTTGATGATGGACCACAGGTTCTCAATGGGGTTCAGATCAGGTGAACAAGGAGGCCATGTCATTAGATTTTCTTCTTTTATACCCTTTCTTGCCAGCCACGCTGCGGAGTACTTGGACGCGTGTGATGGAGCATTGTCCTGCATGAAAATCATGTTTTTCTTGAAGGATGCAGACTTCTTCCTGTACCACTGCTTGAAGAAGGTGTCTTCCAGAAACTGGCAGTAGGACTGGGAGTTGAGCTTGACTCCATCCTCAACCCGAAAAGGCCCCAGAAGCTCATCTTTGATGATAACAGCCCAAACCAGTACTCCACCTCCACCTTGCTGGCGTCTGAGTCGGACTGGAGCTCTCTGCCCTTTACCAATCCAGCCACGGGCCCATCCATCTGGCCCATCAAGACTCACTCTCATTTCATCAGTCCATAAAACCTTAGAAAAATCAGTCTTGAGATATTTCTTGGCCCAGTCTTGACGTTTCAGCTTGTGTGTCTTGTTCAGTGGTGGTCGTCTTTCAGCCTTTCTTACCTTGGCCATGTCTCTGAGTATTGCACACCTTGTGCTTTTGGGCACTCCAGTGATGTTGCAGCTCTGAAATATGGCCAAACTGGTGGCAAGTGGCATCTTGGCAGCTGCACGCTTGACTTTTCTCAGTTCATGGGCAGTTATTTTGCGCCTTGGTTTTTCCACACGCTTCTTGCGACCCTGTTGACTATTTTGAATGAAACGCTTGATTGTTCGATGATCACGCTTCAGAAGCTTTGCAATTTTAAGAGTGCTGCATCCCTCTGCAAGATATCTCACTATTTTTGACTTTTCTGAGCCTGTCAAGTCCTTCTTTTGACCCATTTTGCAAAAAAAAAGGAAGTTGCCTAATAATTATGCACACCTGATATAGGGTGTTGATGTCATTAGACCACACCCCTTCTCATTACAGAGATGCACATCACCTAATATGCTTAATTGGTAGTAGGCTTTCGAGCCTATACAGCTTGGAGTAAGACAACATGCATAAAGAGGATGATGTGGTCAAAATACTCATTTGCCTAATAATTCTGCACTCCCTGTAATATATTACTGCCTCCTATGTACAAGAATATAACTACTACAATACTGCTCCTATGTACAAGAATATAACTACTATAATACTGCTCCTATGTACAAGAATATAACTACTATAATACTGCTCCTATGTAAAAGAATATAACTACTATAATACTGCTACTATGTACAAGAATATAACTACTATAATACTGCTCCTATGTACAAGAATATAACTACTATAATACTGCTCTTATGTACAAAAATATAACTACTATAATACTGCCTCCTATGTACAAGAATATAACTACTATAATACTGCTCCTATGTACAAGAATATAACCACTGTAATACTGCTCCTATGTACAAGAATATAACTACTATAATACTGCCTCCTATGTACAAGAATATAACTATTATAATACTGCTCTTATGTACAAAAATATAACTACTATAATACTGCTCCTATGTGTAAGAATATAAATACTGTAATACTGCCTCCTATGTACAAGAATATAACTACTATAATACTGCTCTTATGTACAAGAATATAACTACTATAATACTGCTCCTATGTGTAAGAATATAAATACTTTAATACTGCCTCCTATGTACAAGAATATAACTACTATAATACTGCCTCCTATGTAAAGGAATATAACTACTATAATACTGCTCCTATGTAAAAGAATATAACTACTATAATACTGCTCCTACGTACAAGAATATAACTACTATAATACTGCTCCTATGAACAAGAATATAACTACTATAATACTGCTCTTATGTACAAGAATATTGTAACGGGGTTCCAAAGGTGCACTCGTTCCCCCATTAGCCGCAGACCTGCTGCTTAGCTTTGGGAACGAGGATCTGTGTTTTACCTCGTTCCCAGGGCGGCTTTACTAGCTGGGTGGCTCCCTGCTCCTAAGTCTGCCTTGAGCGCCGAGCTGATCACTCGGTGCTCGACTGGTTGGTCTGTCGGTCATGTGACGCTGGCCACGTCACATGACCCTCACTCCCCACTATAGATACAGGCAGCCTGCTGGCCACAGGTTGCCTGATAATTTAGGTTCCACCTGTGATTTGGTCTTTCCTGGCGTACTTACCTCCAGCTGAATTCCTAATGATCCTCTGCCTGCTCCTTGTGTACTTTGCTGCTCTCCTGGTATTCTGACCCCGGCCTCCTCCTGACGATCCTCTGCTGACTTCTTTGGTACTTCACGTCTCTCCTGGTATTTATGACCCCGGCTTCTCCTGACAATTCTCTGCTTGCTCCATTTGGACTTTGTAGCTTTCCTGGTATTGACTCGGTCCGTTCACATCCTGTTGTTTGTCTGTCTGTCATCCATGCACTTATTCCAAGTTAGGGATTGCCGTCCAGTTGGCCCCTGTCATTAGGACTCGCGAGGCAAGTAGGCAGGGCCAGGGGTAAGGGTGGAGAGCAGTGGTCACTTCCCTCCCCCCTGTGTGTGTGTGTACGCGACTGTTACAAATATAACTACTATAATACTGCTCCTATGTACAAGAATATAACCACTGTAATACTGCTTCTATGTACAAGAATATAACTACTATAATACTGCTTCTATATACAAGAATATAACTGCTATAATACTGCCTCCTACATACAAGAATATAACTACAATAATACAGCCTCCTATGTACAGGAATATAACTACTATAACACTGCTCCTATGTAAAAGAATATAACTAATATAATACTGCCTCCTATGTACCAGAATATAACTACTATAATACTGCTCCTATGTACAAGAATATAACTACTATAATACTGCCTCCTATGTACAAGAATATAACTACTATAATACTGCCTCCTATGTACAAGAATATAACTAATATAATACTGCTTCTATATACAAGAATATAACTGCTATTTTTACTGCCTCCTACATACAAGAATATAACTAGTATAATACTGCTCTTATGTACAAGAATATAACTACTATAATGCTGCCAATATGTACAAGAATATAACTACTATAATACTGCCCCTATGTACAAGAATATAACTACTATAATACTGCCTCTATGTACAAGAATATAGCTACTATAATACTGTTCCTATGTACATGAATATTGATGGAAAACTCAGCATGCAATTATGTCTTAGGCAGATATCGAAATGATTACAAGTATTGTTTAAGTAGACACTGGGTCTTACCACACGACAACGTAAAAGTGCTTTAGTTGCTACCCTATAAAAAAAAAAGTCTCTCAGAGGCTACTTTTGGGTAGTGCACCGCTTGGTGAGAGATTCTGGACTCCTAGACATGCCTCTACGATGCACTCAAAAACGTTTTTTCCAGTTGACAAGCTCTAAGAGGTGGCGCATCACTGGAGAGAAGCAGGATGGTCGTTTATCAAGCATTTATGAGACCAGCCGGGACTACAACTTCTATAACCTATGAGTTGGCAGGATCTACAGGCCACAAAATCTGTGGGAAAATGTGCTGCAGGATACCATATGTAACCTATATGCCTCCATACTCAACAGTATCTCATCTTATATCCAGGGTGAGGTGGGCCAACAGGCTCCTTTCAACTGTACAGTTTCCCCAATAAACATGTATTTTTGCTCTAATATTATAATAACTTACCTATATTATCATTACATTCACACTTAGCAAGTTTCATTCCTTTCCAACTACTCCTTCTTGGTATGGTATTTTTTATTAATGTATATATATATTGTGGGGTTTCGCTCTGGTAGATAAGGTAAGCGGGCGCAGTACAGAGGCAAAATACAAGCTCTTAACTCAAAACGGCAGTGTTGATTCACACTTGAGGCAATTGCACAAAACAGCATGTAACTTTGCAGTCTTGTTATTAATTCACACACAGTGGAAAGTTCATATAACACAAGTCACCTTGCTGGCAGTTCTGCCTCCAGTAGTCCACAGCAGGCTTTAGGGGGCCTGTTTCTCCAGCGTGCAGCTCTCAGCCCTCCAGCACGGCACAAAGCCTCAGATCCCAAAAACAGAGACCTCTCTGCTGAGCCCAGCTGCCTATTTAAGGACAGCCAGGTGCTGCCAAAACCGGGACCGCACTTAAACGGTATTTGACCTCACCTGGCTGGAAACCAGCCCAGCCGCACATGCTAGGAGGAAAATACCTGCCTTTCCAGACACAACCCCTCACTGTGTCACATACCCCCCCCCTTTTGTTCAACCCTGAGGGGGTGGACACACTCCAGACAATGCACCCGGGACAGGGCAACCGCGTTTCTTTGCAACCGGCCTGCTCTGTGTTCTACCGAGAACTTAAAGTTCTGCAGAGAGAAAAACTATCTAGTGACCCGGGCATTCCTGTCTTTGGCCTGGCTCATCCATTTGAGAGGGGAGTGGCCAGTCACCAGGGAGAACTTTCTCCCCAACAAATAGTAACGGAGAGACTAGAATGCCCACTTGATAGCCAGGCACTCTCTCTCCACTATATTGTACCTGGTTTTGGCTGGGGTGAGCTTGTGGCTTAGGAAGACAGCGGGATGCTCCTCCCTGTTGACTTTCTGAGACAGTACAGCACCGAGGCCTACTTCGGAGGCATCCGTTTGTACCACGAACTCCCTCTTGAAGTCGGGCGTCACCAAAACCCACACAGGGCCGACTTCAAAGTGGCAAAAGTCTCTTCCGCCCCATCATCCCAGCAAACTATCACTGATTTTCGTCCCTTCAAGAGCCCTGTCAAGGGAGCGGCTAGAGTAGCAAAGTGGGGAACAAACCTCATGTAATAGCCCACCATTCCCAGGAATGACTTTATTTGCCTAGTGGTGACGGGTCAGGGCCAATTCTGTATCGTCTCTATTTTGTTCACTTGGGGTTTGATGACTCTGCGCCCAATGACATACCACAGGTACTTAGTCTCTTCTAACCCTATCGCACATTTTTTTGGGTTAGCGGTTAGGCCAGCTTTCTGAAGGGAGTCCACTGCAGCCTGTACTTTGGGTTGGTGACTTTTTCAGTTGGTACTGTGGATGACAATATCGTCCAGGTAAGCCAATGTGTACCGACGATGTGAACGAACCACAATGTCCATTAGTCGCTGAAAAGTGGCGGGGGCGCCATGCAGACCAAAGGGTAAGACGTTGTATTGATACAGCCCCTCAGGCGTGATGAAGGCAGTTTTGTCTTTGGCAGCATCCGTTAAGGGCACCTGCCAGTACCCTTTCGTGAGGTCCAAAACACAAAAATATCGAGCTTGACCTAACCTCTCGATGAGTTCATCCACCCGGGGCATGGGATACGCATCGAATTTGGAAACCTCGTTAACTTTTCAAAAGTCGTTACAAAACTGCAACGTCCCATCCGGCTTGGGTATCAATACTATAGGACTGGCCCACTCACTTTTTGACTCCTCAATGACGTCTAGCTGCAACATTAGCTGCCCCTCCTCCGATATGGCTTGTCGCCGAGCCTCGGGTACCCGATATGGTTTTAATCAGACTTTTGCCTGAGGCTCAGTGACAATGTCATGCTGGACTATGGATGTGAGTCCAGGGAGGTCCGAGAGCACATACGTGTTCTGACTAGCGAACTCCCTGGCCTCCTGAGTCTGTTTAGAGGAGAGGCTGTCAGCAATTTTTACTGTGGCAGCCGCCTCTCTTGCATCAGACAGAGGGGCCAGTACCTCTTCTCCTAGAAAACCTGGCCGCGGGCTGTCTTCTGTACAGGTTTCCCTATCTTTCCATGGTTTGAGTAAATTCACATGGTAAACCTGCTCCGGCTTTCGCCGCCCCGGGCTGGTGTACCTTGTAGTTTACATCTCCAATTTTCTCGAGTGCCTCGTAGGTCCCCTGCCACGGTCGGCACCATAACCGAAAACCCAATTACCCGGGTTAAAGATCCGGACCCGTGCATGCCGATTATAGACCCGACTCTAAGCTCGCTGAGCTGCCTCCATATGCTCTGTAACAAGACGCAACACTGTCTCGATCTGATCTTGCATCTGGGTAACATACTCAATGACACTTTTATGTGAAGTGGGTTGTTGTTGCCACGCTTCATTGGCCACGTCAAAGAGACCGCAAGGGTGTCTGCCATATAGCGGTTTGAAGGGCGAGAACTCAGTAGAGGCCTGGGGTACCTCTCGCACTGCGAACATGAGATAGGGCAGAAGGAGGTCCCAGTCCTTCCCATCTTTATACACTACCTTTTTCAACATATTTTTTAATGTTTGGTTAAACCGCTCAACCAGACCGTTCATTTGCGGATGGTAAACGGACAACTTCGGTACTGGGCCTATGAGGTCCATAGCTATTCGATCAAACGGTACTTTGATAATCAGGAGAGGTACTAGGGGACTACGGAAATGTGGCTGGGGCTAGTTATCTGGCAGGTCGGGCAAGACTTACAAAACTCTTCTACTACGTTGAATATGCTGGGCCAGTAAAACCGCTGTAAAATACAAGTTTTCTGAAGCCCCAGGTGACCCCCAAAAATGTGTTGGTGGTCTAGATCTAACACAAGCTTGCGATAAGCCTTGGGGCCACCAACTGTTCAATAAGCTCACCCCGTAGTTGGTTTACCCGATACAACATATCCTGATGAACCACAAAACGTGGAAATACTGACTCTGCCCCAGGTTGTTGTGGGTCACCATCTACTATTAACACATTTTCTCAGGCGCGGAATAGGCTTGGGTCCCGACGTTGGGCGATACCAAAATTATCCCCGGAGACATTGAGTTCTGCCAATTCAGGACCCGGCGGCAAGTCCTCCATGTCTCCCACCATCGCATTTAGCGGGGTTGTCTCCCCCTCTTCCACCGAAGTGGCGGTAACCCCTACTGTTGGCCCTTTGGTTTCAGGTACCCAGGGTTCTGGTCTTCCCCCTGAGCAGGGCCACTCTGCTAGAGTTACCCCTGTCTCATGGGTATCAGTCACTCTCATAGCAGGCCACAGGTCCGGGAAGCCCGGGAATTCTTTCCCTAAGTTCATAGTGTAAATTTGGGGCAACTGCCACTTCGTGAGTCCATCTGCCAGTCAGACTTTCCACTTGCCATACCAGGGGAGCCCTTACTAGGGACACCAGACTCCCTGAGTCCAGCAGAGCCTCCGCTGGAGTGACTCCTACCTCGACCTGGCACAGGTGGTTTAGAGTTTTTGGGGTACCTGCTGCACACAGCTTCCTGGCATATAGCGACTGATGGTAGCCATAGTTAGTATCCATGGATTCAACCTGATGGGGACAGTCAGCTCTTACATGGGCCGGCTCCTGACACCGTCAGCAGACTATCGGAGCCAGGTCCATAGAGGGTACACCCTGGGTGGGTTTGGTTGGTACAAGTCGCCGGATCTGGGATGGAGATTTACGGGGTTTGACTGCCCCCCTCCCAAAATAACTCCCTGTAAAAGTCTTAGTAGCCTCGTAGTGCTCCACCAGGTCCACCATTTCTAGGGATTTGCCAGGAGACACCTGGCCGATCCAGTGCTGGAGAGATGGTAGCAGAGCCCTCTAGAAAACATATCAGCCAATAGTCTATCCAGCATAGCCGTGGGACTTAGCACATCAGGCTGTAGCCACTTTTGCAAGAGCTGGAGTAAGTCATAATACTGGGTCCTCGCAGGCTCCGCCGGCCTAAACCCCCACTGATCTACCCGCTGGGCCCGGACCAACACATTCACCCCCAGTCTTGCCAAAATCTCACCCTTTACTTTTTGGTAGTGGGCCGATTGATCGTCCGCAAGTCGAAATACACCCGCTGGTAATCGGATGCCAGTAATGGAGCAACGACCTTAGCTCGCTGGTCACGGGGTAGCTTTTCCCTGATGGCCACTTTCTCGTACATCGCCAGGTAGGTTTTGATGTTGTCTGCAGGGTCATCTTAGGAATCACGGCACGGACTGCTTTCCGGGCATCGTGGACGCTCTGGGCTGCTCCTGCTGTCTGCAAAGCCATCACGTGTTGTAGCAGCAACTGGTCTCCTGCTGATGCTTATTAACCTTGTGTTGCTGCAGGTTTGTCTCTCGCTGCTGCAGATTAGACTCCATGAGGGCCTTCACAACAGCCTCAGTTTTGTCGTGGGGCACTGGTTGTAATACAGCTGGTTTAATGTACAACATACAACTGTGCCTGAAAAATGCAGAAACCAAAAAAATCAGCGTTCACTCCAGCCTCACTGCTCTTGCCCGCATCCTCCCCCAATTGTGGGGATTCGCTCTGTTAGATAGGGTAAGCGGGCGCAGTACAGAGGCAGAATACAGGCTCTTAACTCAAAATGTCAGTGTTTATTCACACTTGAGGTAATTGCACAAAACAGCATGTAACTTTGCAGTCTTGTTATTAATTCACACACAGTGGAAAGTTCATATAACACAAGTCACCTTGCTGGCAGTTGTGCCTCCAGTAGTCCACAGCAGGCTTTAGGGGGCCTTTTTCCCCAGCATGCGGCTCTCAGCCCTTCAGCACGGCACAAAGCCTCAGATCCCAAAAACAGAGACATCTCTACTGAGCCCAGCCGCCTATTTAAGGACAGCCAGGTGCTGCCAAAACCCGGATCGGCACTTAAACTCTGCTCCGGTGTTTGATCTCACATGCTGGGAGGAAAATACCTGCCTTGCCAGGCACAACCCCTCACTGTGTCACAATATATTTTATATATATATATATATATATATACACTCACCTAAAGAATTATTAGGAACACCATACTAATACGGTGTTGGACCCCCTTTTGCCTTCAGAACTGCCTTAATTCTATGTGGCATTGATTCAACAAGGTGCTGATAGCATTCTTTAGAAATGTTGGCCCATATTGATAGGATAGCATCTTGCAGTTGATGGAGATTTGAGGGATGCACATCCAGGGCGCGAAGCTCCCGTTCCACCACATCCCAAAGATGCTCTATTGGGTTGAGATCTGGTGACTGTGGGGGCCATTTTAGTACAGTGAACTCATTGTCATGTTCAAGAAACCAATTTGAAATGATTCGAGCTTTGTGACATGGTGAATTATCCTGCTGGAAGTAGCCATCAGAGGATGGATACATGTTCTTATTCTCTTTACGCCAAATTCGGACTCTACCATTTGAATGTCTCAACAGAAATCAAGACTCATCAGACCAGGCAACATTTTTCCAGTCTTCAACAGTCCAATTTTGGTGAGCTTGTGCAAATTGTAGACTCTTTTTCCTATTTGTAGTTGAGATGAGTGGTACCCGGTGGGGTCTTCTGCTGTTGTAGCCCATCCGCCTCAAGGTTGTGCGTGTTGTGGCTTCACAAATGCTTTGCTGCATACCTCGGTTGTAACGAGTGGTTATTTCAGTCAACGTTGCTCTTCTATCAGCTTGAATCAGTCGGCCCATTCTCCTCTGACCTCTAGCATCCACAAGGCATTTTTGCCCACAGGACTGCCGCATACTGGATGTTTTTCCCTTTTCACACCATTCTTTGTAAACCCTAGAAATGGTTGTGCGTGAAAATCCCAGTAACTGAGCAGATTGTGAAATACTCAGACCGGCCCGTCTGGCACCAACAACCATGCCACGCTCAAAATTGCTTAAATCACCTTTCTTTCCCATTCTGACATTCCGTTTGGAGTTCAGGAGATTGTCTTGACCAGGACCACACCCCTAAATGCATTAAAGCAACTGCCATGTGATTGGTTGACTAGATAATTGCATTAATGAGAAATAGAACAGGTGTTCCTAATAATTCTTTAGATAAGTGTATATATATATATATATATATATATATATATATACACATAATGGGCTGCAAATGACATGACATTATCGCTGTGGCAGTGTCTCCCATTTCCATGTGACATGCTTGTAGAGTTCTTTATTCAGCTTCACATTGTTCATTTTTATTGAAAACATGACCTTTGAATTTATTGTTACTGTCATAATCCACCTTACTGCTAGATTTATGGAGACCCTTGTTTGGAAGGGCCCTGGGCACTAAATAGAATGATCTCGGGATGAAGGGTATAACAGCTCGGTGTTGTAATATTAACCAGGGGAGATGTGAATGGAGAAGAACCATATAGAATCTGCATCTAGAGAGTAAGTAAAATAGTATAACGTCTTAGGTCAATGCCTTTGAATCTAAAGTTTTTGTTAAACAAGGGCAAAAAGGGTATCATGATGTACTTATTTTCACTCATCTCGTCCTTAGACACAAGATATATCTATAAGAATCTATTAAGTAATTTTATGTACATGGTTGAGATACACAAAAGTTTCCTCCTGTCTTCAAAATTAATCTTTGGTTCAACTTCAACTTATTATACTGCAGTGTTAATCCAGAGGGGGGGAAACAGTGTCTATGACGTGATTGCCATAAGAATAACTTGAAGCTTTTGGGCTCCATTGAAAAATCTGTAACAGGCCCCCCAAAAACTGTGTGCCATTTATATAACTGGTGTCCTCTTATATGACATAACCAAGGTGCATCTGTTATCCCTGCACCACCTCTAAGTACATCCTTGGTGATTTCCAACTTTATTGCAATGGAGGTAAACCTCCAAAAATGGTTCCAATATTTGGAAACCATAACTCCAAATCCCACCTCAAGGAAGGTTGGTGTAGGGGTGGGTAAAGCATTCTATTATTCTTTCCCAGTGTTATATATTTTATTGACTGTTTTGTAAAATATATTTGAGAGGTTCAAATCAGTTTTCCATCCCATATAATGTTTTTCATGTCTATGGTAAAAATTCTGAGGAACACTTGTTAGGGAAAATTGCTATATGAGGTCATTACCATGTTTCAACTCACAAAAAAGTCTTTTGAGACTCCAAACATGGCAATCAGAACAAACAGAAGTGGTACCTTCAGTCAGCATATTCTTGTGGGTTCCAGGAATTTGACTCCCACCCATTTCATATACAGTTGCAAGAAAAAGTATGTGAACCCTTTGGAATGATATGGATTTCTGCACAAATTGGTCATAAAATGTGATCTGATCTTCATCTAAGTCACAACAATAGACAATCACAGTCTGCTTAAACTAATAACCCACAAAGAATTTAATGTTACCATGTTTTTATTGAACACACCATGTAAACATTCACAGTGCAGGTGGAAAAAGTATGTGAACCCTTGGATTTAATAACTGGTTGAACCTCCTTTGGCAGCAATAACTTCAACCAATCGTTTCCCGTAGTTGCAGATCAGTCATGCACAACGGTCAGGAGTAATTCTTGACCATTCCTCTTTACAGAACTGTTTCAGTTCAGCAATATTCTTGGGATGTCTGGTGTGAATCGCTTTCTTGAGGTCATGCCACAGCATCTCAATCGGGTTGAGGTCAGGACCCTGACTAGGCCACTCCAGAATGTGTATTTTGTTGTTGATTTACTTCTATGCTTTGGGTCGTTGTCCTGTTGTAACACCCATTTTCTGTTGAGCTTCAGCTGGTGGACAGACGGCCTTAAGTTCTCCTGCAAAATGTCTTGATAAACTTGGGAATTTATTTTTCTTTCGATGATAGCAATCCGTCCAGGCCCTGATGCAGCAAAGCAGCCCCAAACCATGATGCCCCCACCACCATACTTCACAGTTGGGATGAGGTTTTGATGTTGGTGTGCTGTGCCTCTTTTTCTCCATACATAGTGTTCTGTGTTTCTTCTAAACAACTCAACTTTGGTTTCATCTGTCCACAGAATATTTTGCCGGTACTGCTGTGGAACATCCAGGTGCTCTTGTGCAAACTGTAAACGTGCAGCAATGTTTTTTTTGGACAGGTATCCTCCCATGAAATCCATTCCTGTTTAGTGTTTTACGTATCGTAGATTCGCTAACAGGGATGTTAGCATATGCCAGAGACTTTTGTAAGTCTTTAGCTGACACTCTAGGATTCTTCTTCACCTCATTGAGCAGTCTGCGCTGTGCTCTTGCAGTCATCTTTACAGGACGGCCACTCCTAAGGAGAGTAGCAGTAGTCCTGAACTTTCTCCATTTATAGACAATTTGTCTTATCGTGGACTGATGAACAGCAAGGCTTTTGGAGATACTTTTATAACCCTTTCCAGGTTTATGCAGGTCAACAATTCTTAATCGCAGGTCTTCTGAGAGCTCTTTTGTGTGAGGCATCATTCACATCAGGCAATGCTTCTTGTGAAAATAAAAACATTGTAACATTTAATTCTTTGTGTGTTATTAGTTTAAGCAGACTGTGATTGTCTATTGTTGTGACTTAGATGAAGATCAGATCACATTGTATGACCAATTTGTGCAGAAATCCATATCATTCCAAAGGGTTCACATACTTTTTCTTGCAACTGTAGATGGCTTATACTAAAATCTTGGCGTCTTGTTTCCTCATGATCCATGAAATTCTCAAAGGTCTTCTGTTACTACTTATTTGTTGTCTAGCTTTTAAAGATGTTTTTTGTTTTTTTGTTTTTTAATCACGCTCAGATCCTTTTCTTGTAGAACCTAAAATGACAAAAACTTTTAGAGTACCGAGTTTTTTAGTTATTCATTAGGCATTGTCATATCTATTCATCCACACAACATTGAGCAAGAGTGAAAGGTTATTTTTTATATTTTTATTTTACAATTTGCTTGCTCTCCATTTTGCCAGATAATCAGATCCTCGATTAAGTGTTTTTGATTCCTTAACCTAAACCAAATTTGTTGATGTGTAATCATGGAAGCATTGTCATGGCAAAATAGTAGAACTTTAGGTCTCTAGCTTGAAAGAGCAGTGCAACCATTTAATTTTTCTCTTTAAAGTTTCTTCATGGTATAAAATATTAAATAATCAATAATCACCTTATATATGCCCTGTTGTACTTGTCCCGAGATTCCTCACTCCCCTACCAGTATCTGTTTCCTAGTCCCTTTTGAAATGCAGAAAATGAACGTTCAGCCAGTCTCTGACTGAGGTTGTCACCACTATTACTAAGCTGCCATGCAGGGGACAGCAGGGGACCCTGAAATGTCAGATAAGTGTGGTGAGTATTGACTTGTTTAATATTTTACACCATGAGGAGACTTTCAAAATAAAAATAAACATCTGGACATCTTCTTAAGCACTGATAACTTAAAAGGGTATTACCATCTGGAACATTGGTGGCTTATCGCTAGGATATGCTATCAATGTCAGATATGTGTGAGTCTCACCTCTTGCACCCGCTCCTATCTCCAGAATGGAAAGTGAACCATGTGCAACCACACAGTATGGCCACCTCTGTTCACCGATTTGGTAGTCCCAAAAATATTTGAGCACTGGCTCGGCTACTTACAGCCGCCCCATTAAGGTGAATGGAGAGGTGGCCACGCTTGCTCGGTGCGGTCTCCATACACCACTATGTGAAGTCCAAAAACTGCTAAATGTGCCTGGAGAATGGAGAGCACACTGTGCATGCTTTCAGGGGCCCCATTATTTAGGAAGAAGCAGGTCCCAGAGGTGGCACCCACTTCTATCTGACATTGATAGCATATCCTAGCAATATGCCATCAATCTCCCAGATGGACCAACCCCTTTAACAAATAAAATTAAGCCTAATAACATTTTTAATAAAATAATGTAGAAAGATCATTACATAATAGAGTTCATCCAGATTGGGAGGCATCAAAAATAACTACTGCTTTAATTTTCTATCAAACCCTTAAAAGGTAAATCTCAAAGGAAATCTCAGGGTAAAACTAAAAAACGTGTGGTACCTGGTGCAGGGACTAAGGGGGACCAGAGCATGACACGGGTATTCTCTATTTGGTTTTTTTTTAATGTCTGTCTCATGTTCCTCCCCCTCAGGCATTGCGCTCAACATAACACAGACTCTCCATTTACCTGGAGTGGTGTTCCTATGTTCTCTCTAATTTTTGGACTTTAGTATACTTATTTTTAAGCATGCCTAAATATAAATGTTTTTCTGTATTCTGCAGATTCATTCAGATGTTTATATGAAATAAATAATGCCTTAATTGCTCTACTGGACCGATCCTTATTAGAGGCAAATATATCATTTTTATAGTCAGTTTTTTGGTTCACATAAAGTTGTGAATTTTGGCACAATTGCCATTTTGTAACAAAATTAGCAACTTTTTGCTCTATCCACCATGCTTGTCACTTTTACAAAAAGTTGACGTGGCCTGGGAGGGAGGGGGCGAGCGAGCATTTTTCTTAAAAGGTTTTACAATCATTTTGAGAGGCATGCTTTATTTTGTAGCATTTAAACAATTCTGGTCCAGATTTACTAATTTTTCTTAAACTTGGTATAATGGCAGCAAAATGGTGTATTCCTCCATTCATTTGAATCTCCTAGAAATAAAATGGATCTGTCAGCAGATCAATTTATTTATTATGATTAAAGAAAGATTTTTTCTTTATTTTTCTGTTTTTTTAACAAAACGTGTCAAAAAGGTAGCAGAAACTATCTGTGAGTAAAACCGTAACCAAATCCTTATGTCAATTTTTTTTCTGCACTGAATGAACAAAAACAGAAGCTTAAAAATACAACAAAAACACAACGTTTTATTAATGTAAATCAGATCATCACTGGACAATTATCAGTTTAACTATTCATTGCTATAATGGTTTGTTTAAAGAACAAAAAATAAAAAAATGTCAGAGACTACCTAATTTCAAGCGTTTCCACCCATTCACAGAGGTACAGACTCACATATAAATAAGTACTTACTCGCCATATATACAAATTCCTGTTAAATTAAGCATAAATAAATATATACAAACTTAACATTATCTCCCCTCCGGTTTGCATGTTGGTTCTGTTGTAATTTATGAACATTTCAGAAAAATGTTATACTGTTTTTTTGCTCTTTTTTATTTTTATTTTTTTTTATTTTTTTACTAACCAATGATTTTGTGCGAAATTAATTTGAAAATAAAAATGAAAAAAACTTGTTTTGGATGATTTATAAAATGTTATTTTTCCTTCCTCTAAAGAAAAACGGAATAACTCTCCTTTTACTTTTGGCACATTTACTTGTAAAGTTAGGATTAAAATTTTAAAAAGATTTAAATTTGTGATTTATTTTGAATTAAAAAAAAAAAATCTTTTAAATTGTACTAAACAAAAAATATTTTTAACACAGTAATAAAAGATTGATTGAAATAAAGAGCTGATAATAGCAATATAATTTTATGATGTTGACATGAAAATACACGGCACAGCCTTCTGAATAAAATGACAAGGTACAATGATAACAAAAAAAAACAATCCTTTACAGCGTCACAGAATATAAAATCAAATACAAATATATAATTTACATGAAAAACATTCTTGAATTACAATAGTCGGGAAGTAAATTGTTTCAATGGGGGTCTCCTCTGATTTTAATTTAAAGTGAATCTCTCCTGCAGTTGCCGAATCTTTATTACAATGGAGGTATTTCTGTATACTTTATAATTTTAAATTGTTTTTTAGATGTCATTTAAATTATAATTTATATTATTGAAATTATCTGAATAATTCTAATTCTAAGATTCTAAACATTTTGCAATTTTGTTACACTCATATCTGTAACTCGGGAGAAAAATTTAATATATGTATTTTTTTTTTTTTAATATTTCCAGCCATGAGCTGCCACCATTTTTGAAAATTAATTTACTATCTTTATAAAATATTGTGAAAGGGCATCAATGTAAATCAATGAAGATTAGCTAACACAATCTTAAATGTAGACGCCCAAAGAATAAAAACAATACAACTATATAGGACTGAATATATCTGTGATTGTAATTATTCAATTTTTGATGGGAATCGTGCCCAAAAAAAAACACAGTTTGGGCAAAAATGTATTCATTAAATAATTTTCATATATCTACCTTTATGAAACAATCTCAATAAATCTGCCTCTTCATGTTCTAGCAGATCCTTTAGCTTTCGTGCATTATGAACACATGGAAAACCTATCAGTTGACTTTTCTTGAATATGGGAATATCCTTTGACCAATGTAGAGTTTCTCAACTCCATATGTCTGTCACTACCACATATTCTCATATTCTAAACCACATATGGGACAAACTGGTTTCGTGATTGTTCATAGCTTTTGATTAGCCCTGCCAATGTGTGGACATTGTTGTGATTGTTCAAATTTTTGGAAATATCTGTATACTTTTCCCATCGTGCCATTCATTGATATTTGATATTTTTGAGCTCTGTGGAGAGTCTAGGGGAAATTTAGAAGGCTGATCATTGACAATGGTGAAATCATTGAAACATTGAAAATGTTTTTGAAAATTAGACATTGGGTTGAAATGTCTTTTTGTAAATCAACAACTACAGTGAAAACATTAATTGTAAGAGGTCAAATATGGAATATTACTTAATGGGGAAACATGGGGAGGTTGACGGATTGGCCACATAATTGACCTTGGGTTGTATAAAACACATATTCTACAACAAATAAAAGTCTCAATGTGAAGACTTAAAAGGAACAGGAGACAGGCAACTCCTGGATATATGAATGTTGACTTGAAGGGGAGGACCGTCCAAGTAGGGTACTTCATGGCCTTGTCATGTCCCATTGAGACAAGAAATTTCCACAACTGTGTTCCCACAAGATCTACAGATTCCCCAAATTCCTTTCAATCTTCTAAGACATCTCCCAATGGTTCTGAAGGAAGCAGCAATGGGGCTTGCAGGTCAGACATAAAGGAGACAAGAAGAAAGATTGCATTCCATAAAATCTCCAGTAAATGGTCAATGTCCTTTTCTTAAGGGTGTTGGAGAGTTATAGAAAGTGTCCTTAAAAATGGAGATAAATACAAAGTTGTTGGCAAATGATGAGCCTCTGTTTTCTGTTTGTGCGCTGGATATTCGTCTATAGGGCTCGATCTGATATATTTATATATAGAATTTGTAATTTTCCAAAGCCAGTCCAGTATTTTTTTATTTTAAAGCTAAAATGAAAGATGTCAAATAAACGATGTCCCGTTTTCATTTTCGGTGTTTTTCTTCCTTGTCACCGTTTTTACTCACAGGTTCTCCAGATGTGTGCCTGTTAGTGTTATTGTTTAAAAACATCTTGTCCATGCCCTTCAGGGCCTCGGTAAGGTAGTTTTGGAGAGCTGTGAGAGCTGCACAGATGGCTGGCGCGCCAAAACCATGGGTGATGAGACTAAAGTGAGTCAAGCAGCTCTGGATTCCAGGTTCCAAGATAGGACTTGGTCGGCTGTTGCCTATGGGCGTCCTGTCTTGGGCCAGCAGATCTGTGAATTCTTTACAAAGTTGCCTGTAGCAAAAGACAAAATGTAGGACACTTGCATTAGAAAGGGACCTAATTTAATCAGTATGCCAAAAACAATGTCAATGGTCACAAGTGGCATAGAACTTTTCTCTTCAGTTATGGCCCCACAGATATTATCATTCAAATTCCAGTTTGATGCAACAACTTTTCACCAGTGCTTCCCTATCCACATTTTATTGCCATATAAACAGATAATTGAAGAGGTTGTCCAACCCCAGAAATTTTTTAATACAGCTTGCAACAAAAGGAGTAATGTTATCCTTACAACTCGCCTCCCATTTCTGTGCTAATACTTCCCCATTTCCCACTGGTTTTCTGTCCTTCCTGTTCCAGTTATAAGGTCTCAAAATTACATGTGACCACTGCAGCCAATCAATGTGTTGACACCACTGAAATCACCTCTATGGACTTGACACTGCTGGAGCACGAAGAGCAAAGGACCAGGGTAAGCATTAGCACTGGAGTGACAGGAAGTGATAAGTTGTATTACTATCTTTGTTACTTTGCATTGCTGTATGCTGTTTTGTTTTTTTTGTTTTTTATTGTCATTGGGTTGGAAACTCTCTTTAAACTAGTAAAGAATTAAAATGACAGTAGATCCAAACCGAAACATACTCAGAAGAAGTAGAAGACAATAAAAATCGAAAAATATAGAAAAATAATAATCCTAATAATATAAAATAATAAATGACAAATTCATTAAAATATTTCAATGATTAGACATTGATATATAAAAATAGATATAAAAATAAAATAAATAAATTAGAGATTTCATTTTCAATATAGAAATTATTTTAAGTTAAAAGCCGTGCTAGACTCAAAACCTACTGCAAACATTTACTTCTGTAGTAAATCACCCTTGAATAATCTTAATTCCATGCTAAATGACTCTATCTAAGTGTCATCTAATTACCCCATAGGGTTAAAGGTATTATGGGATAATTGTTGCTTTTCCTGACCCGTCAATCACAGTCCCAAAATGTGAAAGGAAACTTTGAATTTAGAAAGTAAATGGCAAGAAGTCAGAGATTATACATCTTCAAAGGGATCTGAAAGTAATTAAAGGTCTGAGGAACCGATATCTCTTGACCTCGGAGAAGGAGGCAATGAAATTCAAATTATGTTAAGTAAAACATATGTGAAATGTTTGGCTTTTTCTTTTTTTCTTTTTTTTTTGGAGAAGTCCTCCTCCCCCCATACTTCCATGTGAATGGAAACCTGGCATGACAATACTTAAGTATTTGCCCAGTAATTGGACCTGAAGCTACATTGACACTGACGGGCCCAAACATTTTAAGCCATGAAACCCAAATACATCAGCATCCCCGACGTTTACTTCTCTGGGATCCACTAAACATCAGAATTAAAGGGGTCTCTGGGGCCCATCAGGTCCCACAAACCCACCTTTATTACACATAAGGCATCTGTAGGAAAAGTTGTGCCGGTCAGCCTCTCTGGAGCCCATTCATGTAATGCTTCTCTTCTGAAAACTCAGTTCCTGAAGACATCATGTCCTTTACCAGGTTTCAGGCCTGAGCTATGGATGGGACGTCACTTCTGCTGTGGATGGGGCCAGAACTATTCTTCCCCCTGGCACATGCACAAACTCCTGAATCCACCTCATCTGCGCATGCACCGTAGAGAGAAATAGCTGATGTCCCTTCCATAGCCCCACCCGTTAACCTGGTAAAGGCTATGAGGACGATGAAAGCTGGATTTTCAGAAGAGGAACGTCATGTGGCCAGGTTTCTAGAAGGCCGATCCACACAATTTTTTAAAGGTATATTACAAACTTTCTCCTACAGGCGAGTTATATGTAATTGAGGTGGGTTTGTGTAACCCGCTTGGTCCCAGAAACCCCTTTAAGCAATTCAAATACCCTGTGATCTGGTGAGCCCTTAGAGACGTACACACAACAGACGGAGAGATTTAACATTAAAACCTTCCCCTGATTTAGTGTTGAGTTTTGCCTCAGACAGAAGAGCCTGGTCTTTGATTCCCTCTTTACAAAACTCATGTTTATTCATTCCTTTATTCATTCATATACAAAATAATTTCAATCTGAGACCCATGCCCTAGGATACTGTAGAGAGAGAGACAAGATGTCCACATGTCCATTCATTCCTTCATTCATTTATTCACGCTCATTCTTTCATCCATACATGGGATGTTACCAATTTGAGATGCATATCCTAGTATGCTGCAGGGTAACACAAGGCTGATGTTCATTCTTACCTTCATTCATTTATTAACATTCATTCATTCGTCATTATACGGGATGACACCAATCTGAGATTCGTGGTCTAGTATACAATAGGGTAACACAAGGCTGATATTCATTCCCTCATTCCTTCATTCATTCATTCACTAATATACAGCAGGTTGTCTCTAGTTCAAAGCTCATTCATTCATTTGCTGCAGAATGACACCAATGCAATCCTTCATGTCTTTATATCCTGCAGGAGAGCAACAACCTGACACTAAGCCAGTTCCTTACGTACTATGACGCCACTGTGCTACCAATTCCTTCATTCTTTCTCCATTTCCTCTGCTTACTGACACCAACCTTAAGCCATCTGTCAAAGGACCTCCAAAAATTGTCACAAATGCTTCAACCTCCAGGGGCCGACAACACTGTAGATCCACTATCCTGTAGTATCATCCCATAAGTCCTGGTGATGTTCTAACTATGGCAAGGTAATTACATTGTGAAAATGGGAGGGATATGAGGGCGGTGGGTGGGCTACAAAAATCCAAAAAAAGTTTCCAGCAGATCCAACGATAAAGTGCTGGAATTCAATATCACATTTTCTTTTTTACTAATTAAAGGGGTTGTGCCCCCCATTCCGCTCCTTCTCTGGCAGTCCTGTGAAGGGAAGCCTACTTACCTGCTTCCCAGCACTGGCTCCCCGCTCCTTCTCTTCCTGGCTGAGGATCTAAACTTGTTTTTGACGCTTCTGCAGCCAATCGCTGGCCACAACGGTGACCTGCTCCCCTTGCATCATGACAAATGGCCGCGTGACGCAGGGAAAGCAAGTCACTGCTGAGGCCAGCAAGCACAAACAAAAATGGAAGAGCAGCACAACCGGACCTTTAGACCAAAACCGGAATGCAACAGCCGCGATGGGACAGCAGATCCACTGCAGTCCAGGAACAGCAATGAAAAATGGTAGTCACAGCAGCATATCCAGTGCGTCTTTTATTGGAAGCCTTGAGTGCACACAAAAAGTACGACGTTTCGGCCACGCAGTCGCCTTTGTCAAGTACTTGCGTAGCCGAAACGTCGTACTTTGTTTGTGTCTGCACTCAAGGCTTCCAATAAAAGACGCCCTGGATATGCTGCTGTGACTACCATTTTTCATTGCTGAGGCCAGCAATTGGCTGCAGTAGTGTCAAAATGGAAGTTTACATCCAGGTAGGACAGCGGAGCAGCCAAGGACAGGAAGAAGAAGAGGAGCTGAGAGCCAACGGGAAGGAAGCAGGTGAGTATGTTTCTCTTCAAAGATCTGCCCAAGAGTGGGGGTTTGCCTATCTTCATTCTCCCAAGGTGCACAACCACAACCTCTGTGATTAAGGGGGTTGGCATTGTAAACAGCATTTAGATATTGGGCCAAAAGAACCTGTAATCTGGAGATGTTGCATTGACTTTACTGGAAGAGTTTTGTGGGCATGCTCTGTGACTTGTGCAGAGGTCACTGTGTAGGGATGGGGAGTAGATAAGATGTCACATCACCTATTGAGAATAGTGGATACTGTGTTATCTAGATATAGTTGTCAACTGTCATTGTAATCCTGCCTGTGATGATAATGATATGACTGTAGAGATGTGATCTCTACAGAACAGGAAGTGACAGTTATGAAGCTCAGTGGTCAGGGTGAAAACTGCAAGAATGTAGGATTTTTTTGTAAAACCACCAAAAATATCTTTGACTTGTTAGAATGTCTCATCTAAGACCTATAGGACCACTCATATAGCCAAAATTGGTCTCCTATAGCTCATATATCTGCTGGAGATTCTAAGCATACATTTTGCACAGTTGACATAACTGGATACAACTATAGGTTGTAAGTCAAAAAATAACACCAGTGGAAGCCTGTAACCTGAGACCTTGATCCCAAATGATGGGGCTCTAGCACCTTGGTCCCAAAACCATGGAATTGCAATACTGGAAGCCTGATTCCAAAACTGTTAGAACTAAGGCATTGATCCCAAAATGTTGAGCTTGACCCAAAAACAATAGAGCTACAGCTCGGGATGAGTAAACCATGGGGCAGCACTAATGGAATCCTGCTCCCAGAATGAAGGGGCTGTAGAATCGGCGCCTCAATTTCAAAATCAAGAGACTGATACATTGAACCCTAAATAATGGGGATACAGTACTAAGACCCTTATTCAAAAACAATAAGGTTGCAGTAAAGAGACCCTGATCCCAAAATCATAGACCTGTATTCCAGGATCCTGATCCCAAAACCATGGAGCTGCGGAATTGAAGCCTTGACCACAAACAAGCTGCGGTACCACCAAAACATTGAACATGAACATTCATTAAACATGAACATTAGAAGATTCTGATCCCAAAGCAATGGGGATTAAGTTCTGAGACCCTGATCCCAAAATAATGGGCCTGCCTGCGTTATCAGGGCTCTGATTCCCAAAGTGATGAGATACTTGTAAAGCAATTGAAGACAGTGGAGAAGCAGACGGAGGACGGGTATGGCTAAGAATTACCAGGAATTCGGAGGGCATCTAGAGTAGGTTCCTCTCACAGCACGAAGACCACAGAACTTGGCACTTACTTTGTAGCCAGTAGCATATTCTTTCTGGAGTGTAGATCAGTGGGGTCGGTGTGCTGTCTATTCAAGTATTCCGACACCGCCTTGGCTGGGAATTCTGTTTCACAGATGTAGCCAAAATCCCGGGCTAAATGGACAGCTTCACCTGTGGGAAATACATATATGTTCAAAGATGGCACATCTACATGTAGATCTAGTGTATGGCTTGTAAAATACATGACACTATATCCTGATACACTGTATCAATGAGGAGGAGGGGCCTGGTTGTTTATTTGGAAACAATTATAATATTTACTAATATTATAGAAACATTCCTTTAATCTGGCTTGTGACTGACACTTATTTTCAGCCCAAAGTCATAATACAATGTGGAAATGTACAAGACCGGAACTAGAAGGCCGAGCAAAAAGAAGGTACAGAGCTAGTTTTCACTTTTTACAATATAAGGTTTCCATCCTGATCATTCTGTCCCTTTAAGCTCTGTTCACACAGGTGTGGTTTTCCTTTAAAGTGTTCTTGACGTTGGTCAAACACACAAAAACTCTAAAGGAACCTGAAGGGCCCCAATAGTCAATAGTGTTCTTCAGACATCAGTCATGATGAGAGATGTAGATTTTGTTATATGACCATTTCATAATCCAGACTATCTGATAATCCAGCACCTTCATGGGCACCACGGTGGCTCAGTGGTTAGCACTGGTTCCTTGCAGCGCTGGGGTCCTAGACTTGAATCCGACCAAGGACAACATCTGCATAGAGTTTGTATGTTCTCCCTGTGTTTGCCTGGGTTTCCTCTCACACTCCAAAGACATACTGATAGGGACTAGTGATGAGCGGCAGGGGCAATATTCGAATTCACGATATTTGGTTGAATATTCGTCATGAATTGCCCATTATTTTCTTGATTGCAAAAATCGGCAATGTAATATTTGCGTAATACAGGCGTGGGTGACTTTTGCTACTTTTTTAAAGCTGCTAGAAGTTTCCTGAGACTGGAGAAAATGGTTGGCACGGCAGAACATTACAATGCCTTTATATGCAGATAGAGGGCTCCAATATATTCACGATTGCGCAAATCGGCAATTAATGATGCGCATATTTTGACGCAATACGTGCAACTTCACATTTTAGCAGGTCTGACTACATATTACTGATTGGTGCACTGAGTATTGTTGTGACATCACAGCACTATGTCTGTAGCATGTACAGTACAGACCAAAAGTTTGGACACACCTTCTCATTTAAAGAGTTTTCTTTATTTTCATGACTATGAAGGCATCAAAACTATGAATTAACACATGTGGAATTATATACATAACAAACAAGTGTGAAACAACTGAAAATATGTCATATTCTAGGTTCTTCAAAGTAGCCACCTTTTGCTTTGATTACTGCTTTGCACACTCTTGGCATTCTCTTGATGAGCTTCAAGAGGTAGTCCCCTGAAATGGTCTTTCAACAGTATTGAAGGAGTTCCCAGAGATGCTTAGCACTTGTTGTCCCTTTTGCCTTCACTCTGCGGTCCAGCTCACCCCAAACCATCTCGATTGGGTTCAGGTCCGGTGACTGTGGAGGCCAGGTCATCTGACGCAGCACCCCATCACTCTCCTTCATGGTCAAATAACCCTTACTTTCAAAGTTTTCCCAATTTTTCGGCTGACTGACTGACCTTCATTTCTTAAAGTAATGATGGCCACTCGTTTTTCTTTACTTAGCTGCTTTTTTTCTTGCCATAATACAAATTCTAACAGTCTATTCAGTAGGACTATCAGCTGTGTATCCACCTGACTTCTCATCAACGCCACTGATGGTCCCAACCCCATTTATAAGGCAAGAAATCCCACTTATTAAACCTGACAGGGCACACCTGTGAAGTGAAAACCATTTCAGGGGACTACCTCTTGAAGCTCATCAAGAGAATGCCAAGAGTGTGCAAAGCAGTAATCAAAGCAAAAGGTGGCTACTTTGAAGAACCTAGAATATGACATATTTTCAGTTGTTTCACAGTTGTTTGTTATGTATATAATCCCACATGTGTTAATTCATAGTTTTGATGCCTTCAGTGTGAATCTACAATTTTCATAGTCATGAAAATAAAGAAAACTCTTTGAATGAGAAGGTGTGTCCAAACTTTTGGTCTATACTGTATGTATAAACAGCAGAACCTATCACACTACCTAATACCTTGCACTGGAACCTATCAGCTACACTATATCAGGATATAACCTACACTGACTATCTCTCACTAACTATCTGTATTATATATATAAGCTAACTAACTAAATAAATAACTATTTAATGTAATGACACAGTAAAGCACAGAGCACAGCAATGACACTGCTCTCTGTAGAAAATAGCTGCTGGGGAGGTTCTTATATAGTAAGGGGTAGACAACTTTCCTATTGGTTGCTAGGGATGTTGCTAAGCTCAGACCAAGACATTGCAGCCTTCTCATTGGCACACAAGCAAGAAGGGAGGTTACTGATGAAAACAAAATCTAGAATATTCGAGAATACGAATATATATCACTATATTCTAAATCTTCACAAATTCTCAAAGTGGCGATATTCGCTATTTAAATTCTCGATTCGAATATTTGTGCCCAACACTAATAGGGACCTTAGATTGTGAGCTTCGTTGGGGACAGGGTGATGCTGATGTCTGTAAAGCGCTGAGGAATATTGTAACGCTATATAAGTGCATATAGTAAATAAATAAATAGATGCAGAATTATGTATTACTGCCTGAAGCAGAACTGCTCTTTAAATAGATTATTATTATTATTATAATTATTATTATTATTATTATTATTATTATTATTATTATTATAACAATATAAGAATAATGCTGCTAGTAACATAGTCTATAAGGCCGGAAAAAGACATCGGTCCGTCCAGTTCGGCCTACTGGTTATGATAGTATCATTATATATAATAGTAATGAATAATAATAATGAATGAATAAATATTATCATTATTATTAATAATAATATTTATAATTATAATAAAATTAGAAGTAATAGTAAAATAATAATGAAGAATAAACATAAATAATAATTATTATTATTATTACCATGTCATTTTATTGTGTTAATAATGATAGCACAGACACTGTCTGTACTCGGAGCTCTCAGGTCTCCTGCCTGAAGTTCTTTTCCAGACACCAGGAATGTGATGGTCACCACAACCTGGCAGCTCCGGGGAGAGTCTGGAAGATTAACCCCTCAGGAATAAAACTTTTGTATAACTTATGGGAGTTGGACAGATTTCAGAAGCACAACCTCAAGAAGTGTGGATTTAGATGGTCCAAGGAGAATGGAAGATACAAAGGAGGAGGACTAGGAGAACAGCCATATATGAGAGTATTTGATAGATATAGATGATAGATAGATAGATAGATAGATAGATAGATAGATAGATAGATAGATAGATAGATAATAGATAGATATATAATAGATGATAGATAGATGATAGATAGATAGATAAATAGATAGATAATAGATAATAGATAGATAATAGATAGATAGATAGATAGATAGATAGATAGATAGATAGATAGATAGATAGATAGATAGATAATAGATAGATATATAATAGATAGATAGATAATAGATAGATACAGATAGATAATAGATAGATAGATAGATAGATAGATAGATAGATAGATAGATAGATAGATATGAGATAGATGGATAGACAGACTGTACATGACAGGTAAGGCTGTGGCTCTGATATTATGACAAGTCGCAGCGTTTTCTTCTCATTGAACACAATGGAGGATGCTTGCTGCTCTGGAGATGAATTGATTTCAGCTCTTGTTATGTATTGTGCTTAATAACGCAATCGTGTCTTGAATATACATGTACAGTCACACAGTGCGGTATAGAGGCGTGTCAGTGCATTATTTTACAGTTGTTAACCCCTTACCTTCCACCAGGGATGTCAGCAGGGTCACATTGGCAGCCTTACGTCTTCCAGCCGGTAAATTCAACCCGATTTTTTCCAGTCTTTCCCTTAACGATCTCCCTCCGTTTTTGGACTTGGCCCTGGAGACAGCAGACACCGGCGGTCAGCCCGGACCATGCATGGACATCAAAGACTCACATGGAACTAGAAATCCCAGCATGGCTCACACATTGTAAGAAGTGGCTGCTGTGACTGTCACCAGAGGGTGAGTGTCATCCTGGAGAGGGACCTGAGCTCCCAGATTCCCCTGAACTACAAGGCTCATTAAATAAAATCTGCCATGCTGGGGGTTGTAGTCCGGCACAGCATGGTATGCTGGTCTCTCACCAGTCACTGATCAGATGGAAGATATATATAGGTTTGTATAGTAATACACATCCACTAATTGCCGCATGCGTCATGAGGCATACCTATGCGACTAGTGTGACCAGTGCACTGAAGCCATGTGACCGGCTGTGAGACCAGTATATGAAGCAGTGCTGGGCCAGCTACAGGCTATGTCCTCCCTCTGCCAGTCCTCACCTCCTCAGGACACCTCCCAGGAGAGACGCATTCAGACACTCCGGAGGAGACAGGCGTCTCTGGACCTCTCCGACTGTCACCTTGTATTTGGATGTGGAGCTGAGTAAGGACAGCCGTCCGGGCACCGAGCAGAAGACTTCCCCGGCGTTCACCGACATCCCGCCCAGGAAGCCGTCCTTGTTCATCATCAGCGAGGTCATGGACTTAGGGGGGACAGGGACTGTGGGGACACAGAGGACAAGGTCAGCTCCAGGGAATACTCCATCTGATGTGCAGTCAATCCAGAGTTATGTGCATGAGATAGATAGATAGATAGATAGATAGATAGATAGATAGATAGATAGATAGATAGATAGATAGATAGATAATAGATAATATATAGATAGATAGATAGATAGATAATAGATAGATAGATAATAGATAATAGATAGATAATAGATAGATAGATAATAGATAGATAATAGATAGATAGATAGATAGATGAAACAAAGTCTATACGAATAAAAACTATCATAAATAGGCATAATTCATACAATTATATAAAAATTTGCTAAATTGTCTTCAGCAGCATGTCTTGCTTAGATAGATAGATAGATAGATAGATAGATAATAGATAGATAGATAATAGATAGATAGATAGATAGATAGATAGATAGATAGATAGATAATAGATAGATAGATAGATAGATAATAGATAGATAGATAATAGATAGATAATAGATAATAGATAGATAATAGATAGATAGATAGATAGATAGATAGATAATAGATAGATAGATAGATAGATAGATAGATAGATAATAGATAGATAGATAATAGATAGATAATAGATAATAGATAGATAATAGATAGATAATAGATAGATAATAGATAGATAGATAGATAGATAGATAGATAGATAATAGATAGATAGATAGATAATAGATAGATAGATAGATAGATAGATAGATAGATAATAGATAGATAGATAATAGATAGATAGATAATAGATAGATAGATAATAGATAATAGATAATAGATAGATAGATAGATAGATAATAGATAGATAGATAATAGATAGATAATAGATAATAGATAATAGATAGATATGAGATAGATAGATAGATAATAGATAGATAGATAATAGATAGATAGATAATAGATAATAGATAATAGATAGATAGATAGTGTATAAGAATAAAAACTTCATATAAAATAATAGGTGAAACTGATATAATGATATAAACAGTAGGTGAATGTTCTCCAGCAGCAGGTCCTGCCCAGGGACCATCCATGGTGGTGATGGTTGCTGCTCGCTTGGTTTGTTAGTAATTATGAGCTCAGTGTTCTCCTCTCTGGGAGGAAATAGTGAGGAAATGGAGCATGGAGCAGCTCAGCAGGCAGCAGACTCCTCTCCTCCTCCATGTGTGCGGCTCCCTGCATACATTAACCCCTTCTCCACACCCCGAGTCCTGGAAGGTGAGAGTGCCCTGAGGGGACAGCTCCCTCCATTCCACCGGGGCAAGGAAAATGTTAACCTACTTAGCCTAAATTGTAGCTGTGGTGCGACCTCAAATAGAGGTGTGTGGGGGGGGGGGGAAGGGGGGTGTACAATGTCACTAATATCTGGGGAGGGAGCTACTATCTGTGACTGGTAATCCAAAAATGCTGAAAAAATTAATAAAAATAAAGCAGAATGCTTCGGGTAATAAGAATAGGAAATGCCAATAAATAGAATAAGGAAGCAATGCTAAATCGCAGCATGTCCAGAGAGGACCAATTCTGGAATGGAATAATAATTATAATAAAAAATAAAAAATGGGTGGACAATAAAAAAGAAAAAAAACACTAAAATAATAACAGTACTAATAATAGGAATAGCAAAGTAAGGCAACATGGGTTATGTAACATAATACCATAAATGATAAAATGTATATATATATCTGTAGTGTAATAATTCGATGTTCAATTATTTAGAGAATAATAAAAATGTACAATTACAATTATAATTACTGCTGTAACCTGTTATTATTGCTGCAAGAGTATGAGTGTATTTTTATAATAATAATATTATTAATATAATTGCTTATTTTAAAAGTTTTTGTATTTATGTTATGAACTGTTATTAATATCATTACTGTCATTAATTACATTTATTATTGCAGTGATTTATGTATTATTGTAATTATTGTCATTGTAATGTATTTTATATAATATATATAATGTAATTTATTATTACTGTCTCACTGTCATTTATTGCTTTATTTTTGTATTGATGTGAAGGACTATTTTATTATTATTAACACATAAAATAACACCAATATATATATATTATTATTATTATTATTATTATTAATAATAATCATGATGATTATGAAGATAATAATAATTATTAATAACAACATTAATAAAGCAAAACAATGAATAAATCATTATTTTAATAATAATAATAATAATAATAAAAACAATACATCAATAAATAATAATTATAATGATAGTAATAATAATAATAATATGTATTATTATTATAATTATTATCATTATTTATTGGTGCTTTTTTATTATTATTATTATTATTATTATTATTATTATCTATTGGTATTATTGTAGTAGTATTATCATCATTGTTCTTGGTATTATTATTATTATTATTAGTAGTAGTGGTAGTAGTAGTATTACCATCATCATTATTATTATTATTATTCCAGGTGAGGTCCCTGCATCTTGTGCCCCAGTCCTTGGACTTTGCCGCGCCTGCACAGTACACATCGTGTGAATTGGGCCTCTGCAGCCTCCTATTTTGGTGGCAGGAGCATTTCCAATGATTTTTTAATGTCTACTTGGAATGTGGATGCGTTAATGTAGCGAATCTTTCTCATTATTGCTTTTATTGATTGCTCATTGACCAGCCCCTCGAAATCGTATTAACCACCCTCTGCCAATACGTATTAGTAGCTGTTAAGTGCCCCTTCCATTATCCCCCCAGTATCTCCCCCCTGATGGGGGCTCTAATGGACCAGGGCCCCTGACTATGTGGCATTAATGGCTCAAAGGGGGCTCATACAGAAAATTAGCCTTAAACGAGCTCTGGAGATCTGCAAATGAATGCGACATTTATCAGGCTGCTACCTGCCCTGCACTGGTTTACTGCCTCTACTGGGAACCACTCATTTCCCCCTTAACTAAATGACATCAGTGAAGCTGAGAAAGAGAGAGGAAGGAGCTGTGGGCTGCCACCACACAGGAATGAGGACACCCACCTTAGTGGGAGCTGCTCTGCTAGGGGTGGAACTAAAAGTCGCAGCATGCTGTAGCACCTGCCGCTCTGCAAAGAGAAAGCGAATACATTGCAAAGGGCAATCTTTATGCCATCTAGAAGCTATGTGGGAAGAACTAGAAGTCTCAGCATTCTATGGCACAAGATCGCTGCGACATTTACTTTATGCAGCCACCAAGAGATAGGACAGGTGCCACATTTACAGTCTACAGCAGCAAGACGTACTACCGCCTCTCATCGCAACCCATTCGCCTCCTAAAATTATTGCGGTTTTCTGTAGGGTGACATAAGACAGAACCTCTGCGATTGTGAGAGACATCTACCCAGCCTTCATACACCAAAGACCATATATAGAATGGAACTATAACTCTCAGCATACTTGATTGATATGTGTTTATCCCACCAAAAATCTTCTCAAATTTTTGAAAATCTGTAAAGCCATGCTGGTCTTTACCACTTTCCACCCCTACTCTGTAACTCCCGACTACATATCCCATAGCCCAGAAGTCGCCTCTTTCCCCTGAATATATTTATATAATGTTACCTACAACTTCTGACTAGTTTAGCACCCCATTTATACCACCTAAAGGTCTCTCAATTTCTTGAAAGCCTGTAAAGCCATACTGATCTGTTACACTTTCCACCTACCTCAGCCTGACCTCTACTCTGTAACTCCCGACTACATATCTCACAGCCCAGAAGTTGTCTCCTTGCCCCTATTATATATATATATATATATATATATATATATATATATATATATATATATATCACCTATAATTTATGTCTGTTTTAGCACCCGATTTATCACACCATGATCCTCCCAAATTCCATGTTATAGTTTCCGCCTACCTCAGCATAATCCCTACTTTGTAACTCCCGACTACATATCTCACAGCCCAGAAGTTGTCTCCTTGTCCCGTAAAAATATATGTGTGTGTATATATATATCCCCTATAATTTATGTCTGTTTTAGGACCCGGTTTATCCCACCATAATCCTCCCAAATTCCATGTTACAGTTTCCACCTACCTCAGCATAATCCCTATTTTATAACCCCCGACTACATATCCTACAGTCCAGAAGTCGTCTCCTTCTTTTTAAAATATATACACTACCTCACATACAACTTATGACTATATTAGCTCTCACTCATAAGTGTCTTCATATGCTACTATGCAGAAATAATGCAGAAAATGGCCCCCCAGCATTTAACCCTTTCAAGCAACCCACCAAAATAGCCAGGCATGTGAGCCGACAGGGTGCTCACAATACTGTCATACACAGCTCATGGATGTGCATCAAATAAGAAGACCCCTGACTTTTTTTTTTTTTTTTTTGGGGGGGGGGGGGGGGGGAGGGTAGGTAGTTGCAGTGTTGCGACATATTTTATAGCAGTTACAAATATCTGCCTGACCAATGCAGGTATGAAAATATGAAAAATAAATACCTGATGATACAGAACACATCTGACACATGACACCCTGGGGCACATGCTTGGTACATGTAGGTGAAAGGCCAGGTTCACACTGGTCTTGTCTTGCTACAGTAATTTTTCCCCCCAAAACTGATTGAACAATTGGCCGTCTTTTATTTATTTATGTTTATTTATTTTACTTTTTTTTTTTTTTTTTGCTTCTGCTGTTTTTCGGTAAGGAACAAAAAACACATATTTTTATGTTTCATGTTTTTC
Source organism: Bufo bufo (assembly GCF_905171765.1). Classification (NCBI taxonomy): domain Eukaryota; kingdom Metazoa; phylum Chordata; class Amphibia; order Anura; family Bufonidae; genus Bufo; species Bufo bufo. The sequence continues at coordinate 49,920,971 of NC_053392.1, forward strand.
GTCTTGTATACCTATTGGTACAATTCCTATCAATTTTATTCCGTTTTTGCAATCTTTTTTTCTGGATTATTTTGGCAGTTTAAAGTAAAAAGAACTCTGTCCTGGCTGAACAAATACAAACTAGTGATTTTTTTTCTGTCCAATCCCACAGAAATGTTTTTTTTTTTATATATATATATATATATATATATATATATATATATATATATATATTTAAAAAAAACATCTAGAAAAAAAATGTGGCCTTCCTTACAATGGAACCTGTGAGCACTGATTTTCGAACACCAGTTATGGATCCATTCTACCCATCCAACAGGGAGCTGACATGACACCAGACTGAGTGAATGCATCTTAAAAAAAATATCACTAATTTTCTTCATATAGAAATGAATGGGATCTGGCATTTTAGTTATTTATTTTTTCTTTCTGTATGTTTTTTTTTTGTCCACGTCTCTGCGTTAAAATATATAAATAAATAAATAAATAAATATATAAATAAACCGTCCTGCAGGTTGAACCAGATCTGAAAAATTGATATAATTTGATCGCTCAGTTGTGTAATCAGTTGCACAAAACACACTAATGTGAATGTTGTGCCCTTAGGGGTTTTTTTTTTCTATTTCAGTTTTGATGCAGATTTTTTTGGTTTGTTTTAGTTCTTACAAATGAAGGAGATACAACAAGAAAAGTTTTATACTTTCTACATTTCCTTCCTCCAGGTCTTTATCAGGTTTGATATATATGTGTGTGTGTGTGTGTGTGTGTAATGTGTAATTTTAACATTAACAACTAAACAACTAAAAATAATAAATAAAACCTTCAGGTGCCCATATGACGCAGTCAGGTGCAAGGTAAAGGGGATTGTACCGAAAATCCACAATATAGAGCCCACTCCGGGGTAAATATCAAGAATAGTGGTCCTGTAATATCCGCTGCTGTGGTGTAAAGATTTGGGAATATACAGGGGGAGGGGGGCTCTCTGCAGGTTATTGACACTTTTCGAGAAAAAAAAGGGGGAAACAAAAATAGGACAACCCCCTCCCCTCTCCCAAATGGAATTCAGTGGGTGACTGTCCTGCGTTTTAAAGGAATGTGTGTGGGTGTGAGTGCATGTCAGTGTATATACATGTGTATAAATGCACAAATGTGTGTGTATGTTTGGATATGTGAGCGTATATACATGTGAGTGTGTGTGTGCATGTTTGTGTCTGTAAGTGTGTATGTACACGTGTAAATGTCTGTGTATGTTTGTGCAAATGCATGTGTGTAAATGTAAGCGTCTGTGTATGTGTGTGAGCAATTCTGTAAGTGTATATACATGTGTATGAAAGGAAAAATGGGGCTGCATGTTTCTGAGTGTGTCATCATCTATGTGCAAATGTGTCTGTGTGTGTGTGTGTGTGTGTGTGTGTACACCAATGTGTGTGTGTGTACACCAATGTGTGTGTGTGTGTGTGTGTACACCAATGTGTGTGTGTGTGTGTGTGTGTGTGTGTGTACACCAATGTGTGTGTGTGTGTGTGTGTGTGTACACCAATGTGTGTGTGTGTGTGTGTGTGTACACCAATGTGTGTGTGTGTACACCAATGTGTGTGTGTGTGTGTGTGTACACCAATGTGTGTGTGTGTGTGTGTGTGTGTACACCAATGTGTGTGTGTGTGTGTGTGTGTGTACACCAATGTGTGTGGAGGTTTCTACATTTAAATGCATATACATTGAGTCTAGATGTAAGTGTGTGTATTGTGTGTATGTATGTGTAAAATATTGTGTATATGAATGTAAGAGTAAATAGATAGATAGATAGATAATTGATATATAGATAGATAGATATGTGGTAGGTAGATATATATATATATATGAGATAGATAGATAGATAGATAGATAGATAGATAGATAGATAGATAGATAGATAGATAGATAATAGATAAATAGATAGATAATAGATAGGAGATAGATAGATAATAGATAGATAGATAATAGATAGATAGATAGATAATAGATAGATAATAGATAGATAGATAGATAGATAGATAGATAGATAGATAGATAGAGGGATAGATAGATTATGTATGTATTTATATGTATACCTCTGTGTATATGTGGGGTTTTATTCTTAGGTATTTACCGGCACTTTATACATGTACTGTATGTCTGTGTGTACAGGTGTGTACAGGTGTGTACAGGTGTGTACAGGTGTGTACGGGTGTCTGGTTTTTGTGTATTTGCGGTGATGTACTTTGCCTTATTATTAGCATTTCGATGTCCTCCATTCTGTCGGGTTTATTATCCTGTTTTCTGCCCCTTCATCTTTCATAGTATTAAGAGTCCAAGCATTTGTCCTGCAGCCTGCGACTAGGAAATATCGCATTTGTGTCCAGACCCTAATGGATGTGCGACAATTCTAGCAGCCTAGGTGGAAAAAGAGGGGGGGGGGGGGGGGGGGGGGGTCTGGCAAAAATGAGAAGTGGCCAGTTGTATCTGATCTATTCTACCCCCCCCCCAGTGGTCTTCTGCAGGTGACATCTTCCAGGAGATCCATGCCTCCTCCTTACAGCAATGCTAATTGTGAATTAGAGGGAGCACAGACTGATGAGCTCACAGGCCGCCTTACTGAATGGGAGACAATTGACAGTCAGCAAATCCTCATTGTCAATGTCATGCATCGTCAGTATTTGTCACACAAGGAAAAAATGAATAGAAGGCAATAAGCCCAAAATGAGTTATTGTAATTACATTTAATTAGTTTAATGAGTTAATTATTTTGCTTACAGCTGTACAAGAGACTGCAAACATTTGTTAAGAGCAGGCACTCAGTAACAGTGGGCTACATCAATCAGAATTTCCATGTGTTTTAAGCCATTAAGCCCAAATGGCCGCCATTGTAGCAGGCTTGAGGGAAATTCAATTTAACTATCAGACATATTTTTAAAGGGGCAAAAAAGAACCATCCAACTAATCCTATAAAATATGAAAAAACATCCAATTTTAAGGCAAAAACCCCCCCTCCTACATAGAAATTGTATGAAAGTGCATATAACCCGGGCTTTTCCTCCTTAAAACAAAACCGCCATTTTGGATTCTTAGAGGGATGCTACTTAAAATTGGAAAAATACACGTAACGATAAAATATGCACAAAGACACTTTATTTTCCATGATGAATACTGTGATGGTTATTAATAAGGGGGCACTGCAGTGATACCTACCTTTCTTGATGACTGACTGGTCCAGCAGATTCATGGCGTTATTAGCATCTTCCACTGACTGCGAATATAAACCGAGAGAGATTAACAGCGGCACGAGGAGGGATATTAAACATAATCTATATAAATATATATAAATGATGAGCTGCTGCAGACATTTCCATTTATATTAAGCCGCCAGGACACTGTATATTATTCCTGAGCACATATGGACACTGAGTGGAAATGAAATCTCTCCAGATGATAATAATAAAAGATGAAGAGGCTGGAAGTCGGGCAGTCATTTCCCTATCTTGTTAAACATTGAATTACACCGAGGATTCTGCCTTCCCTGCGATCTGAGGGCGGAATCCATGGGCTCCGCCGCTTCCTCGCTGCATAATCTACAGGCCGGGCTTTAAATAAACTCCCATTTAAATAGAAATAAATATTGCTGGATTGGAAGCCGGGGCGAGGAGGTCGCTTGCTTTTTTTTATCGATTCGATTTGATTCCATTCGATTTTAGCTTGGGCTGTATAATAACTGATGATTGTTTAATGATTTATGTATAATGAAATGTGTGAGGGGGGAGGGGAGGGGAGGGGGGCTTGGGGAAATGAAGAATCAAATGATATGTGTTATTATTATTTGTGCTACATTGTATCTCATGCTGTGTAATATTCAGATAAGGCTTCATCTTCAGAAGGAAAAATAATAATAATAATAATATTGTACCTCCTCAAGGTTACCTTATTAATAATAACAACACAGTTTTATATAATTCTATATATTTGTTACATTTTCAACACTCAGTAATCACTGACAGAGCAAATTATAATTGTAAATGTTCTTCCTTAATGGACAAATTTAAAGGAGGTGATTATGTCATTCATTATTATGGGTAAATACTAATGAGAAAGCTGAAATAATCAGCTATCTATCTATTATCTATCTTTATATTTTTTTATCTATCTATATGTTTTTGTCTTTCTGTCTCTTGCTACATAAGTAATAGATAGATAGATAGATAGATAGATAGATAGATAGATAATAGATAGATAGATGATAGATAGATAATGGGTGGATGGATATATATATATATATGAACTGGCAGACAGATAGATAAGCACATAGAAATGAAACATAAATATTAAAAGATTTCTGTATAATCTAGTTATCTGCTATCTATCTATCTATCTATCTATCTATCTATTATCTATCTATTATCTATAGTAACTATAAAGATGGTAGATAAATAGATAGATAATAGATAGATAATAGATAGATAGATAATAGATAGATAGATAATAGATAGATAGATAGATAGATAGATAGATAGATAATAGATAGATAGATAGATAATAGATAGATAGATAATAGATAGATAATAGATAGATAATAGATAATAGATAGATAATAGATAGATAGATAGATAATAGATAGATAATAGATAGATAGATAATAGATAGATAATAGATAGATAGATAGATAGATAAATAGATTATACCGAAATCTTTTAATATTTATGTTTCATTTCTATGTGCTTATCTATCTGTCTGCCAGTTCATATATCCATCCACCCATTATCTAACCATTTATCTATCTATCTCATTTCTATCTATCTATCTATCTATCTATCTATCTATCTATCTATCTATTATCTATCTATTATATATCTATCTATCTATTATCTATCTATTATCTATCTATCTATCTATCTATCTATCTATTATCTATCTATTATCTATCTATCTATCTATCTATCTATCTATTATCTATCTATTATCTATTATCTATTATCTATCTATCTATCTATCTATTATCTATCTATTATCTATCTATCTATCTATCTATCTATCTATCTATCTATCTATCTATCTATCTATCTATTATCTATCTATCATCTATCTATTATCTATCTATCTATCTATCTATCTATCTATCTATCTATCTATTATCTATCTATAATCTATCTATTATCTATCTATCTATTATCTATCTATCTTTTTTTTCGA